>NW_009798269.1:28524-89289 GCF_000520075.1 Aphanomyces astaci | reverse complement strand
AAGTAATTATATTTCAATGACGATTTTTGAGGTAATTTCAACTCGAATTACATCGTATTGTGAGGGATATGTCGTTCCGGAGTGTAAACGTCGCTTTCTGTTAAAATGCAAGCTAAGACTCATCGGAGACTTCAAAAATCGAGGAAATTGACCCAGCCAATCGCAAGATACGAGTAGAAGTTCCCTCGATGCCCTCAGGGACTGTGAGTTTAAAAAAACTTGCATCCATGTGTTCGACTTCGTCGAACGCATTAGCCATTCTAGTATATCAATGGATCAGTAGTCGTGGTAGAGATCATAACATAGGTGTGTACCGAGCATGACAAGGTGCGGTGTCCGCAACGACAACAATGTGGGCAAGGCCTCCAAAATGTGCTCGGCGGAGCGTAACATGGGACGCAACCATTCGTTCGCGTGCTCGGCTTTGTATGCACCTCTTTTTCGCGTGCAAAGGCAAAGTTGGTCGACGAAATCGCACTAATAATGTGCAAGTTTTTGCCCTCCTGCGTCCCGCCACGGACAGATTTTGCTCGTGTGTTGCGAATGAGCGACCTTTGGTGCGGCACGAAAATAGGTTGTAGTTGGTATCATCGAGCCATATTGGAACTTTGACTTCATATAAGTGTTCGCGAAACTGAAAGATCGAAGGATGTCGTGTCGAAATAAGCCCGGTTCTCGATCGACGATTTGCATACCGTAGTTCGTAAATCAAAAGTGGTCCCTGCTTTTGGCAATTGATACAAAGTTTGACAGGACAGTTATCATGTTGAACTTGAGCCATCATTTATTACAAGTTCCTTACAAATATCATGGTGTCGGAAAAGACACGAATTTCGCACTTGAAGATTGTGTTTGAAATGATATTCAAATTTACAAGTATACATATTAGCAGTGCGCCACATCCCGAAATCTCACAGTTCCAAGACACCAACGATGCCCACATCAACGGAGCCAAAGCAGTACCGCCTGGTACTATTGACTACATTTCCCTTCAGCACAACCATCATAACATACATAACATACACATACTGTAGGCACTCAATGATCGATGCTTGGCCTCCCAATACCTCTCAAGTACGAAGACCGCCGCATCCGTTATGGAACGATGTGGTGTTGGTTGACTCCGCGGTTTCGGTTGTTGCACCAATAGAGCTCGTCTCCTTGAGATCGATTTTGTTGCCTCTCAAAAATGATTTCATGGAAAATTGCAGGTACTTCCTCTGTTAGCTATTACTGTCACCATTGGAAAATCGACTTTTATGGTATTACCGACCCCATTTTAATATTATTGGACGAAGAGGAAACAAATGTATTTCATTGGTTAAAATGTCCCTTCAAATGTCATAGACCCGACTGTTGGACGTGGTAGCTGTTTGCCTTGAAGAGAAGCGACACAGGACAGGACAGATTAGTAGGAAGATTACCGGTATGTCTCAAGGCATCTTTCTTCAGATGAGGTAGCTTGAAGTGGTTACCACCACGGTGCTCCAGTACAAGTCGCATGATACCCTGCAGGGTCAGGAAAACATTGGCTAACTTCTCGCTCTCGAGAGTTTCGAATGCGATCATTGTTGACGCTATCACCTCATTAACGGTGCGACTCACAGTCTTGTACTGTAGAGTCTGGATAGATGCAAAGAAGCCAAGGTCAAGCACGTTGTGGTCAGGACTGTTGGAGGGCTGGCAGCGAACAACGAAAGTCCACCCGTCGGTGGAAACTTGAGCAAGGGTGCCATTGTCGATGGATCGGTGAGGTGTAGCGTTGTCGTGTTGCAACACGACGCGCTTGTTCAAACTTCGGAAGTTCGCCTTGATTGCCGAAATCACCTTGTTGACAACGTAATCTCGGTACGTGGCGGCGTCAACATTGATCAGTGTCGTGACCATTGTCCCAGCTGGCCGATTGCGTGAGTTCCGAGCGGCTGGGACTTGAGTGACGAACGGCCACATCCCAATCTTGCCGTCAAAGCCGTCCTCTTCTCGCGGGCGAGCAACAGCGCAAAGAAACATGACTTTCGCAATAAAGCGCTTGGACTTGCAGGCGCGGTATCCCACATCTTCTCCATCGACAAGGTACGTCTTCCGGCTGTCCTTGTTGGCATTGAACCACTTTTCGTCCACGTGGACCACGTCCCACATCCCAAAAAAGTCGACTTAACTTCGACGGCTTCGCTGGCAACGTTAATGCCTTCATCAGAGCTGGCATTGAGTGCGTCGACACCAGCAAGGTAAGCATTGACTGCTTCTTGGGTCAGATTGACGTGGGCGCCACAATAGGCCAGACGTTCGAGTCGGTTTGTTGCAGTGAGGAGCGGCTTGAGACGCGACGACCGGCGGTGCATGATCCCACTCTTGAATGTATGACTGAACACAAAGGTCGACAATCCTGTGGCTTCGGCCACGTCTCTGAGCGTGCTGCGTTGGTGAGAAGGTACTTGTCGTATTAGTTGCTTTATTTCTTCTGCTGAGTGTTGCCTGGTAGGTCCAACGCGCCCGAGCTTGAGTGTCGCTGTGTTGCCTGTCTTGGAGCGGTTCCAAAGTGTGCGTACGGTTTTCCGGTCCAACTCGAATTGCGCTGCAATCGCTTTGATTGTGCCGCGCGGCAGCTTCCCCAAACACATGCTGTTTAGAAGAGCGGTGGTTACTTCACGCTTGCGCGCCGCAGACAATTCGCGTGTCGAACGTGGGCTTGTGCTCATGGCGGGTACTTTAAAAGTGCCTCAGGTTCCCTAGTTTTATTCATCATTTTTTAATTTATTTAATTTTATCTGGTGGTGCTTGGATGATGTCGATTATGACCACCAAAACTTCACTTTGGTGATTGGTGGTCAATGGACAATACCTGTAGTTTTTTATTCTCTTTTTTTCATGATATTCTGTATTAAATTTGGACAAAAGATGATTTTTTGGGGTCACTTGGAATCCTTATGGTGACAGTAATAGCTAACAGAGTATTATTCCTTCAGGGTTCTTGGTGTGATAATAACTCTCTTTCTTAACTTTTTACTACCGATGAATATGATCAATATTCCTACCTCACTTAGTATTTATATGCTCTAATTTTAGCCAACCAATGACCTCAGTTTCCCCCTTCTACCAATCATATGGTACTAAAAATAAATCCTACATTAATTTGACCAATAAACACGAATTAGGGTTAGGGCTACTGCTATTGTGTCGGTTCCGACACATTCCGACAAATTTTGTCGGAATGGAATCTGAAATATCACACCTTGCATACAAACTAGTAGTGATCGAGTATTGACTGGAAATGATTCACATTCCGACATTCAGGACTTTGTCCTGTTTTCACACAACAACCTAAATTACCAATCCGTAGTACTTCGAAGTATATCTTAACAATAAGCGTAACTGGTACCCAACCATCCGATTACCCGCAGCATCATGAGCCTACGCGACCTTGTGCCTGCGAAGACTGCCAGGGCTCGCATCAACGCACTCAATGCGTTTAAACGGTGGGTGGCCTCCGAAAACGTCCCGTTCGAGCATCTGTTGGCTTGCATTGCCCAGGATGCGACGGCATCGGTGTTTGAGGCAGCAATGGACAAGTATGGTATCCACCTAGCCTTTAACGAAGGCAGTCGCGGCCGTAAGTTGGCAAAGTCTACAGTAATGCAATACTACAGACAGACCAAGAACTGGCTGCTGGAGAAAAATCCATCACTACGCCTGTCACTCGAAGAACGACTGCAAAAGATGGCGCGCACGCTTGAGCGTCATTGTTTGAAGCGTGAACATGGTGGCGTTGTGAAGAAAGCCGAGGCTTGAACGAAGCAAGACTTGTGTGTGCTTGTTCAGTGGCTACATCACAACGCTCAGAGTTCAAAGGACTATCAAGATGCTGCTATGCTAGTCCTGCTGTGGCATTGCTTTGGCCGTGCTTCAGTCCTTTCCCTTGTCCAAAAGCCAACAGCTCGCTGTGTCTTCGGGGTCTGTACTCACGATTGGGTTCGTGCGCATGAAGACGTCCGAGGAGCAGCGGCTTGCGCTCTATCCTGACCAAAACCCGTACACATGTCCGCTGATATCCATCGCATTAGCCCAACTTACTCAAGCTACCCCGTCAGTCGCCATGTTGTCGTACCTTCCTCAAGTTGTGACAGCCGAAGCGATCACCATCGGACCTAAAACGCCACTGCCTTCCCTGCTTGACCCTTTGGTGGCGTTGACGTCGTGCATTGAAGACGCGCCACAAGCGGCGAATGTCGCGGCCGATCCGGGTGTTCATGCCTATGTGAATCGACTGTTAAAGAGGATTGCCGTACCGTCGGAGCTAACACACGAACTGACGTCACACAGCTTTCGACGCGGAGGTGCCCAGCATGCCAATGGCCACAACGGCTTGAGTGCGCAAAGCATCTTTGATCGTGGAGCGTGGGACCTATCATCGACTAACAAGGCTTTCGCGTATATTTTCAACACATAAGCAGAAGACCAGAAGATTGCAAAGATGTTGAGCGGCTGGACTCCCACCGGCAATGTTGTCGTACCTGACCTTTCACCACTCGATTCGGCATCCCGCTTTGCTGTCGCTCGTGTCCAAGCCGTGGCCTTCCAAAACTGTCTTGGGCTGTCAAACCCCAACTTGTTGATCAAGCCGGTGGTGCTAGACATATTGGTGACGACATTGTTGTGGCACTTACCGTTCTTGATGCAGACCTGTCCCCATGGTTCTGCTGTAGCGAGGCTTGCGCAAGCGGCAAACGCCGCTGGTTTCACCGTTGGAAATCTCTTGGCGTGGGCGGCATCCATTGAGCGCCCACACGAAGCCATGGTCGAAACACCGCACCAAGGGCTAGGCACACGTGCGAACGACACCATTGCGCAGCAACAAGCCGTGATCCACGAACTAGTTGCCATCAACAATGCACTTGGCCTACGTGTCGCTGCCGTTGAAGCACACGTCGGTATTGGTGCGGCTCCAACACCTCCCATCGCCATGCCACCGCCCGAAGCCGAAGCCACTGTCCCAATGAAACGCCACAAGGCAGCCGCCACGTCCTTGGCAGACTTGTGGTTCGAGTGGTATGCTCAAGACCCCCCCAAACAACATATATACAGTAATAGTTAGTGTAAAAACGATGACTGGAATTGAACCAGTTCCACTGACAACAAAGTCAGTACTCTGCATGAGCCACATCGTTGACTATAAGCCATCCAGGTATACCATAAGAGCGGCAAGCTACAGCATAGGCAGAGTTATGAGCTCCCAACCAAACTGTGTGTGCCAAAAATCTAATCATTACGCTAACAACTTCCCCAGAGATGGGACGCGGAGCAACAAAGGCCCGAAGGAAGTATAAACACTCAAGGGGGACCATTTCTGCAGCACGAAACCGGTAGATAAGTCGCAACCCTGATTGCCCCCAAGAGCATCCCGCATAATATATACACCACTAGACCCAGACGGCTTTCACATCACAGTAACACTACTACTAACAACATGGCGATAATGCAAATCATGGTAAACAATATCATTACGCATCATACACATGTAAGAACATAAATGAAAGTCGACGTGTGCAAGCCGTGGGCAGGGCGTAGCGCGTACATCTGGGTCGCGGTGCGCACGGGCAGCGGGCTGGATGCATTATTATTGATGATCACTCGTCGTACCAATGGGCGTTTGCTTTCAACAGAAGACATATGTGCCTAAATCACTTAAAGAGTACATTGCTCAACTTGAGCTGAAAGCACAGCTCTAGTAAAGCGTATTCGCTCGGACGGGGGAACAGAGTTTGATAATAAGAGTATCCTGACCTTCTACAAGGCCTTGGCATTATGCTAGCACATTTTGCCCTCATCGACTTGCATTCAATTATCGCAGGGTAACAGAGAAAATCAAGTTGCATTGTAAAATCTACGACTGGAGTATTGCAATGGGGAAAAGCAAAACTCGACGCACATAACCGGCAAAATGACCAAGGCATTTGTTAAGCTCACAAAGAACGACTTAAGGCTGCGTGAGTTCTTCCATTTTTCGCTCACTACGCGTGGTCATGGGCATTCCTCGTTCCGGCGAAAGTATCCAAGATCAGATCACGATGAAGACCGTGCCAATCTCCCAAAAGTCGTGTTTGTCTCGGTAGAACGAGAGTTCACTTTTCATTATACCTCTGTTTTGGCAAAGTGGTTCCAACATTACCAGAGACGTGGATGCCATTCGCAGGAAACATGGAGAATGTGTGTGGTGAGTCGTTTCCGAACCAGCATGTGCGCTTGTCGACGTTTGCAGCCACAATCACGACATACTTTGCAGTATCAACGAGGGCGTCGCGGATTCAGTGCCCAGCTCACGGGTGTGATGGTGGCGATGAAACGTGCAAGAAGAACGACGTTTCTTCAGGAATCGTGCTTTCTAAAGTGTGTGTGGTCAGTACCATGGCTGCCGGGTTTGGGCTGAGTGTCGAGCAAGTTGTGGCGAAAGGGCAAACGGTCATCGAGTATGTTGGCTGAAGGAACAGAGGATTATATTTCGCCTTGCTCAAGAAACAAGCGAAGGCACTGTACCTTGACGCTTCAAAGAAGGGCAACTTAACGTAAACGACGAATTATTGCCCTGAGACCAATTGTTTTCCCTTTTCAGTTTTTAATAGGGAGAGTCAATTTGAGAATTTTTGGACTGCTTTTGATTTTCAAGGATTTTGAAAATCGAAATGATAGGTGGCCACTCTCAATCGAAAAGCGTAGGGGAGTCAACAAGACCAACTGATTTTTTTTTATCCGTATACTAGATTGCATTGTGCAAAATGCCACGGCGCTCTGAGAGATCGGCCATCTTGGCAGACTTGGACACCATGGTGCGAACAATTGTGACATGCAATCCACGTTTATCAGTTTCAACAAAGAACGATATACGACAGCTTCTAGAGCTGCGATGTATGGTCCTCAGTGCTCGTTATATGTGTCCACGTGAGTCATTGTTGCGTCCACTAGGTCAGCTTTCGATTCTCCCATTCATGGCTGTAGGAGACTTTGTGCAGGAAGTTCGTGTTTGCCAGACAACGTTTGCCTACATCTTGAATTTGATTGAAGAACATTCTGTGTTTCAACCAACAACGAAACGTGTTTTACGGCCAGTGTGGGTACAGCTTGCTTGTGCTCTGTATCGTCTTGGTCACAATTGCACTGGTGCGTATGTTGGTATGTTCGCACGGGCGAAAGGAATTGGGAATGGGACAGCTCATCCTAATACGAGACGTATTATATGTTCCCAGATCTCATTATCTAAATCGGAAATTACGTGGCCGATTTCCTACGAATGACGCCTACTTGCCAAGTCGAATGCAGAGCGTTATGGATTTCGTAACTGCATTTTGTCTACTGATGGCACTCATGTTGTTTTATACCGAAAACCTGCTTTGCATGGAGAGGTATATTACAGTCGAAAAAGGGAATATTCCATGAATGTTCTTTTGACTTTCGATAACTGCCGACAAATTCGGTATGTGCTTGCGGGCTGGCCTGGCAGCGTCCACGATTCAACGGTTTGAGCTTCTTGCTGCATCCGCATTGCAACCTCTGTCCTACTTCGACCCCGACCAGTACTAAGCCGGCGACTCTGGCTTTCCCCTCGGCCGCCACATCCTCACCCCTTACCGTTTGCCCTCCGCGCGTGAAGTTGGAAACGATATCTCCAACACCGGTCACGCGAGCCTTCGCGTCGTTTGCGAGCATGGGAACGGACTGTTGAAAGGACGTTGGTCCAGCCTGGCCCTCCTACCTGTCGACATCCGCAACGAGCGTGACGTTCTGTTTGTGCGCAACTGGATTTTGGCCTGCTGCGTCCTGTACAACATTGTCAACCGCCTCCGTAATGGTGAGCATCATGTACCGTTGCACTGTCAAACTTCACGTGCCAGTCAAGTGAGCAACGCCATTTCACAAGACAATTGTTTAATCATAAAGTCCGAGCTGCTTCATTATTTATGATTTACAGAAAAGTAACAAATCGATGTGATCTGGCAACTTTGAATTTTTGCTCAATTATTCAACTGGAAATGCAATCGCAACAAGTTCCCGAATTTTGTCAACATCTAGCAAACCAGGTTCCACTAACTTCGAGATCATTGACGCCTTAGCAGTTTGCAATTCCCTAACTGCCGCTGCAGATTGGGTGAGCTTATCGTTTTCTTTTTGGTAACGTTAACGTAAACGGCCAATTGTTGCCCTCATTTCGATCCCTTAGCTTTTTGGCCTTATCTCATAGGCTAAGAAAAATTACAAAAATCTGAAGTTATCCAGTTGTAGAGGAAAGAACGCTCTATCCAGTCGTTCAAATTGCTCGTAATTTGGAGTATTTTTAACGTAGTTATGCCGAAGCAAACACAAAAGTTTTGAAATATGCCGGACCAGTTGTTTGCCCTCTTTAAACTTGACTTCAGTATGGGTTTGAAGGGTGACGAGAGGGTTGGACAATATTTTTAATATGAGCTCAAAACAATTGCCAAAGCTAATATACACCTAACCGCACCTACTTTGATAATATCTTACAGGTAATTATATTAAGGAAACCATTGAACAATAGCAAAAAAATTCGCTCTGCCTATGACCCCAAGCTAATCCTTCACCCCTAACACATATAATCCCCGAGCATTTCGCCAGCTTCAAACTATGACCACCTTGCGGCGGAGGTACCATCGGACTAAACATTGTCAATTTTCATCGTACCGGACATTGCAATTAACGATGCTGCCGGTGTCTCTCATCTTCTTGATGTAGAGCTTGAACGTACGGTATGGCACATTGTAGATGCGACTGAGATCTGTTTGTCGCTCTCCTTGCAACGCGCGCTCGGTTGCTTCGACGAGCTGCTCATGTGTGTAGCCCGTTATGAGTGAAATTGCAGATGTGTTTGAATTCCACTCGATAATATGTGCGAGTTTTGCGCCGAATAGTATTTCAGCCAATCACGGCTGATTCAGTGCCGCGTAGGTATTTGATTGGGTATAATTAAAATACTTGACATTGAAAACTGAAAGAGGGCAAGAATTGGTCCGACGGCAAGAATTGGCCGTTTACGTTACTCGAATTTCTCGCGTTCGAGGAAATTCAACTGACTTTGTACGTCCATGTAGATTGACAGGAAATCCTTCTGTGGTGTGAGTCGCTTTTCCGTTGCCGGGAAGTGACGAGGAGGCTCTTCATTGTCGGGGTCGTCGGGGTCGTTATCCATTCCTGGTTCGGTGTCGTCAACAGCATCGGTATTGCCGTTGGACTTGTAATCGGACACGAAGGACTCATCACAATCACTAGGCTCGTCAACTACATTAAATCGTAATTTGATGATGCATTTCACTGCCAAGATATTCACGTAATTTACCGTAGTCATTGTACGTTTCTAACACAAAGGATGGTCGAAAGGCTAGCGCTCGCCAAAAAGCGCATTCATCTCGTTGTAGTACGGACAAATACTCTCCAACTTGCTTTCAATCGTAAAGATTTCTACAGAATGAGTGAGATTTATCTTCAATTTAAGTTCTACTTCGTTTGTAGTCCTTCTGAGTAAGACCTCGACCGCTGTTGTTCGGGCCGCACCAACGAAGCGCTTTCTTGTACGATGAGAACGCATCGTATCTATATGTGTGTGTGACAATGATGACATTGATCTATTCGAATTAATGGATATCGTGTCCTGCGTTGCCCACGTTCGCGTGCTGTCATGAACAATCATGTTAACGTATTCGGCCATCAGGGCATGGGCGTGGGATTTTGTGAGTCTCTGCCCACCTTTCACCTACTTTCCTTTGGTGGCCTGGCCAGTCATCAACGCAAAGTTGTCCGGAATGCGTAAGAACTCAAGCATGGCTAGGCGCTCAGCACGCGACGTGCCTCGCTTCGCACGGTCGTCGCACTCGAGTTCCATCGTTCCTAAGCACAAGTGAGCGATTTGTGTGCCAGTAGTTACGAGCAATTTGATTGGATGTTCAGTTATCTAAATTCAACTTGCTTTTGGTTTTCGTGAAAACGAAAATCGAACTTGCAAACGAAAAGTTCCAAATTGACTCTCCCTAATGTCAAGTATTTTAATTATACCGAATCAAATATCTGGAATGCCGTGCTCCTCCAACTCTAACTTCAATCGCTTGGCTTGGACAGGAGCTCGGAAGGCAAATCCATGAAAGCACGCAAACCGGCGACACCACTCGAATAGACGCTTGTGTGACTTCTCTGAGCCCTCGTTTCCAAATATCGTGGTAACATTGTTGCTGACTATTGAGCCACCACATCGCCATGCTCGCCGTTGTGAGGAAAGATACATCGTCACGCACGCCGTGCATGTTCTGCAACAGATCGTCAGTAAACGACACGTCCTCAACCTTGCATGACCATTGAGGGTAGCTCGTGACCCAGGATTGTTGTGGTGTCGTTATGATGGCAGTTCTTCTTCCATCATGCAAAGGATGATTTGCCGAGGCTGAAGCAGTTTCCAGAATTGGATCTCAATAGCAAGTTTTGACAAACTGTCAAAGAGTCGGAGGTACTGTACATCGGAATGCTCCGGATGTTGTCGCGTCGGTGGAACCGTTTGGTTACACGTTTTGGTTGCATCGTTTGACTGTGATACCATGTGTGCGGTGCGGTATTCATCAGCCAAGCAATGCTTACTATATTTGAATTTTGAATCATGCGCGGCAGGAGGTGTCGTCGAATTTGATGAATGGACTTCACTATTTTGTCGATCACTTATTGGCTAAAATGCAGTTGACTGCATCCCTTTGATGGTCAAGTACATACTACAGTGTGTCCAGAAATTATAGACGCACCTACATTTTCTCGAGTTCATCATGATGCCATCCCATTCCCCTCTCTCTGCATGGTGCCGTGCTATCACAGGTGTATGTAAGAGAAATCCCCCAAGCGGGTTTTAACAACAGATCTGTTCAGATCGTGCAATCTCCAAATTTACCATTTCGAGCAGTCCAGATATTATAGACGCATTTTCAAGGGTCAACTATTTATCAATACAGTTACCGCGACGCAAAATAACTTGAGCTATGCGAGTAGGCATGCCTTCACAGTCAATCAAGTCTTGTAAGTACTCCTGCTGGATTTCGTTCCATGAGAGCAAGATTTGGGCCTTCAGACTCGCCTTGGCCTCGAACTCCCGCCCATTTGTAAAGCCTTGTCTTGCCAGAGCATCCTAAACCTTTTGCAATTGGGCTTAACGGGGCTCTTGGCAGACCGCTGCATCGTTTGCCACGGCAGGGATCCAGCTACGCCTTCGACACCTTCGACGTATGGATGCTGGCGTTGTCTTGCTGGAAAATGCCAGTGCCATCACTTGTCGCATGGCCAATTTCGCACATTGCGGGGATCATCTATCCACGACGTGTGTCCTTGTACTTCTCAGAGAGTCTTGGCGACCATCCAGGATGTCCAAATCGGTCTTGTTGTGATAGCTGATGCCACCCCAAACAAATACCGAGCCCTACCGCAGACACGCTTCGAGTAGGTCTGCACCTCGTGGTGCAAGTCATACCAGTATGTAAAGAGAGTCTTCTTCATGGCAAGGCCATTATTTGGCCTCGCTCCTCGGCAGTGATGGTTTTGCCGTGTGGCGTCGCTGAATGTGACAAATGATGGCGATAATGGTGTGTACATGTCGCCGCCAGTGGATAGCTGTTTTGACACTTGATTGGCTAAAATTGGGATGAATTTTGTGATTTGTCAAAAGTGCGTCGATAATTTCTGGACAGCTCGAAATGATAAATTTGAATTATAGACGCACCTAAATTTTCTCGAGTTCATCATGGTGCCATCATGATAGACATTTACAGTTAGGTGCGTCTATAATTTCTGGACACGGTACGGTAGCACACCGATTGGATTTGGTAAAATAGATCGAAATCCAGCATTATTAACCAATTACTTAAGTTTTCAAGATGATTGCAAACCATTGAGTCGAGGGCAGGAATTTGTAATCGCTTTCCACCAAGTTGACAAACCGCTGGCGTATCCCTGTATAAATGAATATTTACCTTGAAAGGCAAGGCGTTTGCGTGGTTTTTACTCCCACAAGCTAATGCAAGCAGTCTAAGTGCCCCGGGGCACGTACGTGACGATTCCAAACCAACGCTCTGTGATGCCAAATTGAAGCTTCGTCCCACATGGTTTTGCTGCGCCACTCGTCCGTCCTCTCACTTTTCCATTTGACTTGCTCAGCACCAACCTCATCATGGCTGCCACCCCCAACGACCACAAAACCATGAAGCTTGTCGGGTACGAGAACTTCGTGCGCCACAACCCCAAGTCGGACCGCTTTGCCATGCACAAGTTCCACCACGTTGAGTTCTACACCCAGGACGCGACCAACGTGTCCAAGCGCTTCGGCTGGGCAGCCGGCTTGAAGCTCGTCTCCAAGTCTGATCAGAGCACGGGCAACCACGCTTACGCCAGTTACGTGATGCAATCGGGCGACCTGCAGATCGTCATCACGGCGCCGTACTCGCGCCAACAGCAAAAGGCCGACAACATCGCCCCCAACCAAGGGTTTGACAACGCGTACGCCCACGAATTCTGCGCCAAGCACGGGCTGGCCGTCCGCGCGATGGCCATTTCGGTCGATGACGCCACGGTTGCGTACGAAACCGCAGTCAAGAACGGCGCGGTGGGTGTCACCAGCCCCAAGACGTCCACCGATGCCGCGACCGGCGAATTCCAAGTGCTGTCGGAAGTTAAGCTGTACGGCGACGTGGTGCTTCGCTTTATCTCGGGCAACTACACCGGTCGCTTCCTCCCTGGCTACCAAAACGTGGAAGGCCCGGATGTGAGCATTGGCCTCCAGCGCCTCGACCACGCCGTGGGCAACGTGCCCAACCTCATGGAAGCCGTCAACGACATCTGTGGGTTCACTGGCTGGCACGAGTTTGCCGAGTTCACCACGGACGACGTCGGCACGGTCGACTCGGGACTCAACTCGATGGTGCTGGCCAACAACACAGAGACCATCCTGTTGCCTATGAATGAGCCTACGTTTGGCACCAAGCGCAAGTCGCAGATCCAGACGTTCTTGGAGCAAAACGAAGGCGCGGGGCTCCAGCACATGGCACTCAAGACCGATGACATCTTCCACACCATGTCTGAGATGCGCAAGCGTACGCACTTGGGCGGGTTTGACTTTATGCCCAAGCCGTCTGCCGCGTACTACAAGAACCTCCCGGCGAAGATTGGCGACGTGTTCACGGCGGCGCAGTACGAGAAGATCGAGCAGCTCGGTCTGTTGGTGGACAAGGACGACCAAGGCATTTTGCTGCAGATCTTCACCAAGCCATTGGGCGACCGCCCCACGTGCTTTTTCGAAATCATCGAACGAGTCGGATGCATGGAAGAGATCGGTGGGCGATTGGAACAAGCCGCGGGCTGCGGCGGGTTTGGCAAGGGCAATTTCTCGGAACTGTTCAAGTCCATTGAAGACTACGAGCGCACGTTGGACGTCTAAGTTGAAGAAGTCTCCCAGTTTTGTATTATTATATGAACCATCAATACTATTTTGCTAAGCTTAAACGTATCGCGATGATTGTTTGGCCATGTTGTGATTTACAAGGGCTACTACTTCTGCACGGGTAAATTTAGTCTGTGGTGAACATTAGCACACCGGTATTACCAACCAGTACATTAGTTGCCTTTCACGGTATAGTAATTAGGCTGCCTTTCAGTTGACAACCAAAAGCCTCGTATACTGACTGTAGTATTTATTTCTATCACACACTCACCGAGTGGATGACATACACCAAAACTGCAACTTCAAAGGGCAAATTGCGCCAACTTTTGAGGCCAAGTTGATTCGATACATTTGCCTTTCAAGATCGCTTGATAGTCGATTACGCTTACAAATTCCATGCACGGGGTCTGCCTACAAAGCTAGGGACCGTTCGACAAGTCAAAACCCAAAAGTACACCATTAACGTCACGTTTATACATTTAATCCAATCTAGACGTCCAACGTGCGCTCGTATTCCTCAATGGACTTGAACAGTTCCGAGAAATTGCCCTTGCCAAACCCGCCGCAGCCCGCGGCTTGTTCCAATCGCCCACCGATCTCTTCCATGCATCCGACTCGTTCGATGATTTCGAAAAAGCACGTGGGGCGGTCGCCCAATGGCTTGGTGAAGATCTGCAGCAAAATGCCTTGGTCGTCCTTGTCCACCAACAGACCGAGCTGCTCGATCTTCTCGTACTGCGCCGCCGTGAACACGTCGCCAATCTTCGCCGGGAGGTTCTTGTAGTACGCGGCAGACGGCTTGGGCATAAAGTCAAACCCGCCCAAGTGCGTACGCTTGCGCATCTCGGCCAGTGTGTGGAAGATGTCGTTGGTCTTGAGCGCCATGTGCTGGAGGCCCGGGCCTTCGTTTTGCTCCAAGAACGTCTGGATCTGAGACTTGCGCTTGGTGCCAAACGTAGGCTCGTTCATAGGCAATAGGATGGTCTCTGTGTTGTTTGCCAGCACCATCGAGTTGAGTCCCGAGTCGACTGTGCCTACGTCTTCCGCCGTAAACTCGGCGTACTCGTGCCAGCCAGTGAACCCACACACGTAGTCCATGGCCTCGAGCAAGTTGGGCAAGTTGCCCACCGCGTGGTCGAGGCGCTGGAGGCCAATGCTCACATCTGGGCCTTCGACGTTTTCATAGCCAGGGAGGAAGCGACCTGCAAAGTTGCCAGACACGAAGCGCAGCACCACTTCGCCGTACAGCTTGACCTCGGACACGACAGACACTTGGCCGGTCGCGGCGTCCGTGAGCTCTTGCGGGGGGGTCACGCCCTCGCCGCCGTTGGCCACGGAGATGTCGTACGCAGCCTTGGCGTCTTCCACGGAGATGCCCATCGCCCGGACAGCCAGCCCGTGCTTGGCGCAGAATTCATGGGCAAAAGGCACGTCGAAGTGGGGCAGCGGCGCCGTTGACGTGGTCTTTTGGTTCTGGCGCGAGTATGGCGCCGTGATCACGAGCTGCAGGTCGCCGGATTGCATCACGTAGCTGGCGTACGCGTGGTTGCCCGTGCTCTGGTCTGACTTGGCAACCAAGTTGAGGCCGGCGCCCCACCCGAAGCGCTTGGACACGTTAGTTGCATCCTGGCAGTAGAACTCGACGTGGTGGAACTTGTGCATGGTGAACCGGTCCGACTTGGGGTTGTGGCGCACAAAGTTCTTGAACCCGACCAGTTGCATCTTGGTGGTCGACGGAGCAGCAGTGGTTGATGCCATGGTTCGAGGATGAGCAAGCAAATTGGAAAATGAAGTCGACACCTGAACTTGGTTCAAGTGCATATCTCGTTGAAGCCCAATGGACAGTGATCAAGATGACATAAATACGCCATAATCGCGTGTTTTTGTGTTGGATTGTGGGCAACCTCCAGCTGGATTTGTAATCGATTACTATCATGCGATCTTTGAATGATGCAGGAGCACAGAGATTTGTGTTCAACTTGCTCACACGTGCAATTTGATTGCAAACTTTAGTGATTCTGTAACAACTCGTGTAGAAGCATGTATCAAAGGTGCACTCGATCGTATGAAACGTAAGTGGAGAATACTACGTGTGATGTGAGCTCCCCAACGTGATTTCACAGAGGTTGGATTGGTCTACATATGGCTTCTGCGACAAACTATCTTCAAGCATCACCTCATATTGAACTTCAAGTGTACCAATTACGACAGGAACTTCCATGGAAGTTATAATGTACTACGTAGTACTAACGTTAGTATGTACTAGTACTACAGTACTCCAGAGTGTACAACAGACCATACAGGCCAAAACAACTACTATTAATAAGCGTAATATTAATACATAGTACTACTTACTACGTAGTGCTCCGGAGTAATTCGAAGTAGACATCACACGTCTCTAACGTTGCTGAAAATTTATGAGAGCTATTAAAATACTGGGGTTAAAGGTGAAGAGGGGCGAATCCGAGATCTTGGATAGCTTTGGGGGCCATTTCTCGAATTCTTTTGCTGGACGAGAGGGGACGAGAGGTCACGGCAGGACTGTTTACTTCGTTGAGGAGCGATTGCAGCACCGTCGCTCCATTTTCGGCGTTGATGGTGCGACGCACAGCGTCTAGACAGGTCCAGTAAGAATACCAATCAAATCAACTGATCCGACGACGTACCGATAACGCAAATGTTGGAGACAATCCACACGGCCAATGCTTGAACGTTGGCGTTGGGGGCAGACAACAAAGCCAGGAATCGAGGTACATGCGGTGCAAATTGCACTGTTTGCTTGGCCAAATCGTCGGCCGAGAGGTTTGCGACCCCTAGCAGCGCTAGCTGAAGATGGGCGTCCACCATGTCGTCCTCCAGTTCGAGGAGAAGGGCCGCAAGTCCGCCGTGCAGCACGATGGACTGCCTTAAGTCTGACACAGACGCAAAGTTGACGAGCACATGTAGTGCTTCCGTGTGGTACGAGTCGTCTTCTTGGGCTAGGCCGACCAGCCGCTTGATGGCGCCCACGACGATGGGGTTCATGGCCAGAGACGACGCGTTGCTTCTCGTGAGGCCACTGAGGACCCCCAACAGCTGTTTGATAGTTGAAGAGTTCAAATGCTCGAGGGGGTCGTTGCTCAAGAGGTGGAGCAACGGGGGGAGCAACATCGGTTCAAGACGCTGGACCATCTCATTCGAGTTGACCAACGCGGTGATGAATTGCAAGGCCAGCAGAAGGCGGTTGGTGACTGGATGGAACGAATTCGGCGAAAGCAGATGAAGCATGTGTAGGAAATGATCGCCTTCTTCGGCCACGAGACTTCGAATGCAGCGATCTGTGGTCGAGTCCGGCTGCTGCAACCCGTCCACAAGGGCCACCAACGACGCAGCAACCAGTTTGTCTAGACTGGACGGCAACGTGTCAAACAGATATTGCGCCAGCGCCAACACGATATCCTCGAGAGCATCCATTTCTGGCAGGACAAACAGCAAACTCAACACGCGCCCGCCATTCTTTTGCACTTTGGCATTCTATAAGCAACATGAGAATAGAAGATGGAAGAATCAACGACAACTTGCAAAAGGCAAAATGTACTGTACCTCCGACATGGGAACCAGACCCAAGAGTTTCCGAACAATGCCAGCCACGGGAAGGCCCGCGGACTCGTGCGTCCATACGTTGCCGACGAAGCGAAGGAGTTTGTTGACCGTGGGCAGTGGATATAGGTCGATTTGCTGGACCACATTCAGGACAAAGTCACAGTCCACTTCGTGCATGCGAAACACAAGGTCTTTGTCTTTGGAAATGCAACTCAGCACCCACGACGCGTGAAACACATTTGACCGTCGCTGGCCAACCTGCTGTTGCACTGTGCTCATGAGAATTCCGAGCAAGTTCGCGGCGACCACTCGACGACACACGGTCACTTTGTGTTTGGAACACAAGATAGCCAACACGCGCAACACGTGCTCGGTGCACACGTCGTCGGCTTTTTGCAGAATCTGGGCCAGCACGGGCACGGTGGCATGTCTTAGCAGTGTTTCTTGGGTTCCGTCCACATGAAGAATGCTGCTGAGGCAGACCAGAACATATCGAACCACGACGATGTCGACCGCTTCCAAGCACTCGACCAGCATCGACACGCAGCCAGCGGTCCCGCCCAAGTCGGGTCGAAGCAGCAGCAGCGCTGACAATAAATACGCAGCGTGTTCCTGCGGTTCCCGAGACGATCGATTCAGGCATTGTAACAACTCGGTCGCTGACGACGGATGGCCCACCAACCGAGCGATCACTTCGGACTCCAACCCCCCGATCCTTGCGCTCTGGGCCAAGCAGGCCAAGATATGAGCTTGCTGGTCCATCTTGGCAGTGGATGAGTGAAACAGTCGGACAAAGCTGTCCAGGCCTTGAAGGCGGTGCAGGGCGCCAACGACGGGGGGGAGTTGGGTCAGTGCCGCGAGGAGTTGCAGGAGGTGGTTTCGCAGTCCAAGGTGCGAAGGCGGTAGCGACTCTACAGCGCCCATCAACTGTTTCAATGCCTTGTCCAGAAAGAACGTCGTGTCGTCGACGTGGGTTGCAAATTGGAGGACAATTGACGCAATATCGCTTAAGTACGCCAGCTGCGGGGGTTGCTGCTTGGCGACAGAGTGCAAAGGATACGTGGCCAAACAATGCACCAACGACTCTACGAGGGGGGCCAAGGGTTTCAGCATGTCGGGTGAGAGTGTGGACAAGGTCGACAGCGCATGCACTAGGCGAACGAGGACAACATGGACGACTTGGTTGGGTTTGGCCAACTGGTCGATCTTCTTCGACATGGGCGGCGGGGGGCCAGTCAGGACGGGTGCGCACAGGGGTACGAGCAGGTGGGCTTGGGAGGCTACGAGGTGCAGCAGCTCGTCGTGGCCGGCGACAGCGCTCCACACAAACGTCATGATGCGGGCGGCGGCAGACACTTGACACACGAGGACCGACGCGGCTAGGCCGAGGAGCTTGTCCAGCGCATGCCAGTCGTCGTGCCAATCAAAGTCGCCTTGGTGGGACTGCAACATGAACAGCATGTCGAGCAAAAGGTCTTGATTGTCGGGGGTAAGTGTCAAGTACTCATTCACGTACAAGCGCAGCAGAATGGGCGGCGCCATGGGACATTGGGCAAACGCGGGAAACCCCGCGACTTTGCCGAGACACTGGACGCACTCGTTGACGAACGTGCGGTCGCGGGCAGCAGTTTCGACGAGCACAGGGACGACCACGGTCAAGATGGCGTGGTCGGTTACGACGCCCATGTCTAGCGTGGCTTTCAGTTTGGTCATCAAGGCGGAGCGTTCGGCGGGGTTGTTGACGAGGTTGTCGTCGGCAAAGGCGTGTAGGTCCAGCACAAACGCTTCGCTTAGGTCCATGCTGTACCCGAGAAGGTCGAGAATGGCCGTGGTCATAGCCTTGTCCTGCGATGACTGTAGAATGTCTTGGAGCGACTCGAGTTTGTCTTTCGTCCCTATAGCTTTGAGTTCGTCGACGAGGTCTTGGTGGCCAGACGTCACCATAAGCGTGAGAACTTCCAGTGCCGCCGTGTGTGTCGTAACCACAAGACCCACAATGCGCTGAAGCGTCATGGCTTTGGTGGGCGACCCTTCGACCAATTGCAACAGTTTCCGGTCGGATTGCCACAGCTTGTTGATCGTCACCAACGTGTTCAATCCCGACACTTGGATCGGGATGTCTGTTGCCACCGTGAGAATGTGTACGACATCGCGCAAAATATCAACTTGCCACGGCTCGTCGTCGAGGATGCCAGTGGACGACGACCTTCTTTGTCCATTGATTTGTTTACTTCTGCTGACATCATTTGTATTGGCGGTCGGCTTCAATAGACACGACGTGCAGTAGAGCAAGACGGGGTAAATGTCGACAAAACGAGGAGTAGATTTCTGTGACGTGAACCACGACAAGATGTCCGAGACAAAGCACACGGCCGTTGACACGTCGGCCCACGTCAGCTCCTTTAGCGTGATCGCGAACAAATAGACGCGAAGCATATCGTGGGTGGACACGACGGCCGTGGCGTTGATGCTGGCGCGACTGCACGTGCGCGCGTGGATGGACTCGACATGCTTGGAGAGAAGCGCCATGGCCGGCGCAGTCGACTGTACTTGAGCGAGCACGAGGCTGCACCACTGCGGCGAAAAGAGGGCCAGATGCCCCAACAACGACAGCACGGACAGCTGCACCGTGTCCTTTGGCAGGAACTTGTGCAGCAGGAGCGGCACAATGGCTTCGTCTCGCGGAACATGAATGTCTATGGCGTCGTCCACGAGCTGCCGCGCGACCGATTGCACGGGGCTTTGGCCCAGTAAAGAATCGTGGCGGCTCACCACGGTCACAAACGAGTCAAACGCAGATGACATGGCAATTAACCGACGAGTTGCTGTGGACGTGACCAGTTGCTGGAGAACTTCCACAGCGATGTTTGGGTTTGTGGACGAACCGAGGGCCGCGACCACGGCCAAGACCACTGCAAGGGGGACAGGAAAGGGGGTCATGGAATACCCTCCATACTTCAAGCACCCCTGGAGCACGACAAGGCCGTGGGCGGCAGCCTCAGAACCAAGCGTGTGGTCAAGGGCGTGTTCCAGTGGGGAGGATGCGAGGAACATCGGCACGAACGCATACTCCCACGCGGTTTGGTCGACGGCATCGACGTGTCCACCAAGACACTGTGCCAACAAGTGCAGACACGATGTGTGGACCTCGGGCGTTGCTTGTACATCCATGCAAACTTGCGCCACGCGAGTAAGCAACGTCGGGGCAGCCTGCTGAGCCACCGCTTGACATACGTTTAAAGTCATGTTGGACAGGAGGGCGACGGCATTCGCTTCGTCCACAAACTCGACGGCATCGTGGACAAACCAAGTCGTAAACTGCGCCAGGAATTTCTCAGACTTGGCGAGCTGGCTGCGCGCAGTGTCCGACGCTCGAGTACACCGAGCCAATGCCGTCAAGAGGGCCGCGAATTCGGTCGCTTTTCGCTCGGACAAGGTCGAGAACGTCGGAAAGTAGTGCGAGGACATCAATTGAGCCAATCGAATCACTGCATTTGAAGCACAAAGAGCCTTCACGTCCGACGTCTGGGTTAACTGAACCAGTGTTTGCACGGCGAGCAACTCGATGGGCACGTGATGGCACTCGTCGACGTGGCGATCGATCAGCGCCAAGAGGACGTCGTGGCAGCGGTCGCCCACTAGGGTGTCGACCCATTGAGGTGTTGTGGCAATGTCGTGGATGATTTCCACGCTCAGCACCTCGAGCCCGCTGGACAAGGCCATGTCTGACATAGCTGCAAGAACTTGCATTTGTTGGATAAAGTATGGAAACGTGTGGTGGGCCCCTAGAATCGCCTGGACTTCCGAGTCATGCGACAAATTTCGCACCGTCTGCACCAATGCAAGCGCGAGCCCGTCATTGTCTTGAGGCAGATTTTGCAGCATGAGCAACTTGGCCAAGAACGTCACGCCATCTTCGACGATGATCATGATTTGAATGTCCTTTTCCAACGAAATGTTGGCCAGCACTTGCGCCGCACCTCGTAGCACCCCCATCCCAAGCAGCTCCGAGGTCGACAGCTGGGGACGTAGCAACGAGAGGAGGTCCGGCAGGTCCACTCCGTCCCGGAAAACAAGTCGCAGGTGGGGGTCCCGCGTGATTTGGCCGAGCATCCGCAGGACCAATTCGGTTTCCGTCTCCCACCGCGGCGACACTTTGGCCGACCGCCGGGGGGGCTGCACGCCGTCCATCCATTGGGAAAGGGGAAGCAACGTCCCCATCACGTTCATGTCCACCCATTCCATGGCAAACGACTGGATGTGGCGCGTGGCGTCGTGGTCGAACGACGGACCGCAGCAGCACATGTTGCACATGATCAGCAGCAACAGCACCGTGTCGTTGCCTGAATGGCTCGCCCGACGGCTCAACAGCTCCAAGAAGGTAGCGGCGTGGTTGAACAACGCCGCGTGAAACGAAATGGACGTCGACAGCCCTTGCAATAGCGTGAGAGACTCTGCAAAGTGAACCTCGAGCGTTTTCGCCATCACGACTGAAATCACATGGCTGTCGTGGAACGCGCAACACGTCGCGGGTGTGTCCTCCCACAGCGCGGCCAGACACAGCAGCAACTTGACGTTATTGTCCTTCGGAAGGTTCTCCTGCTTCAGCTTGGTAGCCATCGCCCCGACACCATTCGCCATCCGAAAAACCCCTGGAGCCGTCGGTTCATGAACCAAAAGGTGGATCGTGGCAAGCGCTTTCGCCACAACATGCACATCAACGTCAAAGAGCAAGTGGAGCAGTCGAACAGCCCCCACGACTTGCACGAACACGTCGCAGACTGTAGGGGGAACGCTGCAGTATATTTCCATGCCCCGCAATACCACGAGCAAAATTGCAGTTTCTTCGTCTGGGGTGACCAGCAACAACTGCAGCAGTTGGGCGGGCAAATCGCCTTGCAACTGCGCTTTGTAATACGAATGGTCTTGTACTAAATGCACCAGCGACCGTACACAAGGTAACGTGTTGCCTCCTGGCTCGTCCTTCTGGGCCACCAGCGCTGGTAACAGGTCAGCCAAACATTTCAGACTCGGTTTAGTCAAAATCGCATCGTTCAGCGTGCGAATAAACACCGGGAACGCCATCATTTGGTCGAACCCAGCCAGCAAGCTAGGGCATAACTCATGGGATGACAAGTTGAATTGGTGTTGTTCCCACCACCGACACAGCCGCGATAGCACGAGCGCCCAGTTCTCTGCATGCTGGCTGCATCCATCAAAGTTGGTCTGCTTGACGAGGTAGACACACAGACGCACGGCGCTCTCCTGAATCTCTACATTGGACGACGACACCAACAGCTCGGACGCTTGGGTGCACGTCCGCTTGGAGGCAAAGTACTCTGCGTTGGATGAGATGGGCGCCGTGACCGTGGCAATGTGGTGAATCAAATGCAGTGCGTCGAGAACGGTGCTGGCGGCGTCCGATTGGATCAGTTTTAGGAGGGCGTCAATGCCTTGCACGTTGTCGCAGAGGACGTGGGGGCTTTCGTTGCGGAGGTGGGAGATGCGACGGAGGGCGTTGATGGCGCTGGGCGCGATGGATTTGAGGTTCGCGTCCGTAGCGATCGAGAGGAGGTGGGTGTGGGTACGCGAGAGGTCGTCGATGTAGACGGCGTGGCCAAAGGAAGCCAGACATCCAATGGTTTTCACAGCCTTGCGCTGCAAACTCTGGCGCACATGGGGTTCCAGGAACCGAAGGATGTGCCCAATGGCCGAACATTTCCCCAGACTGCAGGCGATCTCTTCCTCCATGACGATGCTGCTCAGACACGACAAAGCGCATTCAATGATGGTGTCGGTTTGCTTGTTCTTTTCCGTCACAAGCAGCGACAAGACTAGGTCCAAGCCCCCCGGATACCCGTGGAGTTGATGTTTGCTCGTTGCAGAATCCAGTGTCATGTTGGAGATGGCCCAGATTGCACACTTGACAATCCAAGGGGATGTAGATTGATGGAGTTCCAACAAATCCAACAGAATTGGAATCGCACTGGTGGCTTCGAGCCTTGGAATCGAGTCGGCGACCGTGCTGAGGTTTCCTACACACAAGACGTAGTTTTCGACGCCGGCGAGACTCGCGAACTGTCGGCTTAGCACTTGAAGCACGAGCTCCAACCCCCCCAAGTCGATCAAGTCGGGTTTGCAAGTGTCGTCAAACGATAGATTCGCTACCACTTTGGCAAATAAGTCGAGGACATCCCCTCCTTTGGCGTCGTCAAGGAACTTGTAGTTGATGTTCTGTCGCAGAAACGCTAGAATTGTGTGGATGCCATGGACGTGCACGACGACTGACTTGACGTCGTCCTGCACTGTCAGGTTGGCCAAAATACCCACCAAATGGTACCCGAACGGGTCAAACGGCGCCGGGTTGCTCACGCATCGTTCCAACAGCGACACGACGATCTCGGTCGTGCCTTCGGCCGCCAACTTTGTCCGGACAGTGTCTTTTAAATTGGACAAGTGGTGGATAATCACCGCGCAAAATGTGTCGCAGCTGAGGTCAGGGACCACCAAGTACTTGAGAACGCTCGCAACAATGTCTCGGGCGTACAAAGTCTGGCAGATCGTGTCGTGCTGACTCCACATGGCTAGCATGGCCAGCACATTCGCCCGGACGTAAAGCTCGTGCTCGTCGCGAGCCAGCGCCATAACCAAGCGACCCACAACGTCTTTGTCCGGATGGGCCAGCAGCGGCCGGTGTTCCTCCACGACCGACAAGAGCCAAAAGATCACGATGATGTTGCGCCGGACTTTTACAGGGGGGGCGTTGGTGCCAACGTAAATCGTCTGCAGCACCGTGAGGGTTTTCTTGGGGAAGAACAGCTTGAGCGCGTCGTCCGTGAGAAGGATCCCAATCAACCGAGCCACGTTCTTGACGTGCGAGATGACGGTGGTCGCCGTCGTCGCCTTGGCCGACGGATTGGTGTCGGGCATGGACGACGGACCGTCCGTCCCCTTTTGGTGCTCCAGAATGCTGGTGAGAGGCCCGGCGACGATCACCTCCCCCCGAATCGTCTTGCGCACGACATCGTGTAGCCCCAGGTTTCCCAGCAGCCGGATCGCGCGGTCCAGCACCCCCGACCCCAGCGTCGTGTGGTACCGGAAGATCATGTGTTCCAGAATCCGGACAATGTCGTTGGCCGCCATCTTCACATACGTGTCTTGGTACATGGACAGTTTAGTGAGGATCCAAAGGGATGCTTCGACGATGCCTTGCGACGACGAATTCAGCATGCCAATGAGCGTACTTAGCACGGCTGTGGGCTGCGATAGCACCCACTGCTGGTGCTGGGGCTGCTTGGAGCACCACGTAGTCAGGGCGAAACACGCACACTTTTTTACGAGGTCGCTCGAATGCGCGAGCATGCGACACACGATGGCGACGACGGGTTCGGTCACGACGCCGTGACGTAGGATGACATGCGCGCAGTTGTTGACAATCAGCGCGCATTGTTCGAGGATGTGTTGGCACTGCATAGGTCGACTGGCCAGCAGCGGGGCCACGACACGCTGCTCACTGGTCGCGCTTTTACTGTCTGCACTTTGGTCTTGATTGGGGGAACCAATGACTTGTTTGGCCTTGAGCGGACTGAGTTGTTGTTTCTTGGCCACTTTGGACGGCGACGCGCGAGAATCGTAGGCGATTTGCATCGCAGACTCCATGAGTTCTCCCAGGCGAGCCATAAGCTGGTTGTCCGGGTCAGCGTCCACGACAATGGTGGTGTTGTTGGTTGCCTCAAAGCTTAAATTTGCGAGCGAGGTCGCGGCCAGTTCGACCAAAGCCAAGTCCGCCTCGGAGTCGAGCAGCGATCGGCTGATGGGGAGCGAGTCGTCGAGGTCGTCCCGCCTTCGTTCGTCATTCGAGTCGTCTGTTCGCGGCATCGTATGGAGACAGGTCACAAGTGCGGCAATGCACGGGGGGGCCCCAAAGCGAAGTTTGTTGAACGATTCCTTGGTCAGGTGGGCCAATAACACGAGCGCGGCCTTTTGGAGTTTGCAGTTGACACTGCCCACCATATCGATGACCATAGTGGGGTTGATGTACTTGGACACTTCGACGACTTGACCAATCACGAGCTCCGACAGCGTGTGCAGCGCGCCTTCGAGGATGCGGCCGTGAACGGAATTATGGTCGTTGCAGAGGCTGCAGAGGATGGGAATGGCATTGCACTCCACCAACGACGCCTTGTTGCGGTCGTTGCCTTCGATCAAGATGGCGATCGCGGTCATGGCCATCTTTTGAATCGCCACTTCGGCGTGCAGCACCAACGGGAGGAGTCGCTCAAAGATCAAGTTGGCTCCAAACACAATCTTGTTGCCCCCGTGCGTGCCGAGCTTGGTGGTGGCAAAACACACGTTTTCCAGTACATGGGGGTCCTTGGAGCTCAACCTAAATAAGGCACATGGGGACAGTAGTTACTTGTACATATATGTGTGTATTTGGGCTAGACGAAGCCAAAAACGCTAGAAACTTACCGCTCGGCCAAGGCGGGGAGGAGCCCGCCGTATGCGCCCATGGCGATCTTGTGGGGGTCGTTACTGCCAGTACACAAGTGTGCCATGGTCAGCGATGCAAAGCGATGCAACGACGAAACGTCGGACTGGAGCGCGATCAGTAGCGCGCCGTATAGCGACTGATCCGTTCCCATTTCCTTGCGGTTCTCTGGATGGGTGGCCAGATTCGTCAGAGTTTTCAAGCTTTCGACGGCTAGCATTTCGGAAAACGACGATGGACTGGTGGTATTGGTCGTAGCAAACACATACTGCACCAACGCTATGCACTTGGCTTCCACACCTCGTTGGAGCAGCAAGCGCTGGTTGCGAGCCGAGTGGTACGTGGTATTGGCTAGGACGGCGCCAAGCAGCGCTGTGGACTCGACGGCGTCGTCGCTTCCTGGCACCTCAAGCAAGTCAGTTAGGTTCATCGCCAGTGGAAAGTCGAGCGTCTCGTGCTTGTTGGTTTTGGCCGCGGGGGACGTGCCTTCGCAGAGCACCGCCATGGCATGCAACGCATGCCGCTGCACTCGACTGGCGGCGTTGATGCGTATCACATCCTTCCTATCGTCATCGTTGTCGTCGTTGTGACTTTCGGCCACGACGACGTTGAGAAGGATGTTGTTGACGTCCATACGACACATGTCGGCCTTGACAGCGTCGTGGCGCCGTGCCAGCATCGCCAGCACTTGGGCGGCGAGCGACCGCACCTTATCGCTCGTGTATCGAAGCGTCTGTACAATGTTGCCCATCCGAGGGCTTTTCGCAATGATACCTTGGGCGGTGGGGGCTCGAAGTAAATGCAGCAGAATGTTCAGACAGATGAGCACGATTTCTTCGTCGGCGTCGTCGCCTTCCTTGTGCGATGTCGTGTCCAAATGCCGAAGGACGGCGTCCACGAGCGCATCCCCCAGCACGTGGTTGCGTGTGGTGGGATCGCTGGAGCACAGACTCGCCATGGCGGACAACGCGCACAGTTTGACGTCTGACATAGGCCCCTTAGTTAAAACCACGTTGGCGACTTGATCGACCACCCCCGCGTGAAGCAACACTTGCTGTGTGGCAGCGTCCACCGCCACTTCGCCGATCCAGCACAGCGCGTCCATGAGATTGCTCAATCGCCGTGGCTCATGGAACGAAGCCACGTTTGGATCGTCGTCATCCCCCTTCAACAACAACGACCCAGAGGCCACAAACGCTCGAAGCTGGGCCACCAAAGTGGGTGTCACCACAGCCGGACGAAGTGCGTCGTTTTTACCCACGAGACCCAATGTTAGCATGACATAATGCCCCACAGCGTCAACTGGATGCACCATCAGACGCTCCAGAAGCGCTAACCCCCGGCCAACTAGCAATGGCTGAATCTCGGGGTGTTTTGTGGCGCGGTAGAGGGTGCGTCCCGTGTCCACGAGGTGCTTGGGACGGCGAGTGGGGGCTTCTAGCAGGTCCAGCAAGGCAGGCACGCCATCCGGATATGTGCTAAACACAAGGCACAAGTCGTTTCGGTCGAGAAGGCTTCCCCATGCGTGCGACGCAGCATACGTCACGTCGTGTGACGGACTCTGCAGCAACGCCGTGAGTTGGAGGAGGGCGCTGGGGAGGGGGGTCCATTGCCCCCGACTATGGTGCACGACGCGGCTCACGACGATACCTGCACCGTGCTGGATGCTGTGGCAGTTGGCAAACAGCAGGTTCGCCACAGAGTGGGGGTTCGAGGCCAGCAAAGTGGTCAACGTGGGGTAGACTTGACAGCATTTGGTCTCAGTGAGCACGTCCAAGAGTTTGGTGGTGAGGCGCTGGACATCCAGGTTGTCCACTCGGGCAATCAACGCAACGACATGTTGAACCATGTCCACCACGGCGGACGGTGGTTGCGGCCACGGGGAGGTGTAGTAGGCCACCGTGAGATGCTTGAGGGTGTGAAGCACGCTGCAGAGATGCGACGGGGCGAGGGTTGGCGACTCCAGCAGCGATAGAAACAGCAATAAACCATCGTGGACGAGAAAGAGGTTGCAGAACTCGACCGGTTCAATGTCCCCGCCCAATGGGTTGGTGCACGTTTGAAAGAAGAGCAGCAGTTCCAGCTGCATGTCTGTCGCGGCCAAGGTCACGCAATGAAGCAAGCAGTCCACGGCTTCGTCGTTGGCCCACCTTCGCTTTTCACCCTCCACAACGAACAGATCGAGCGCGGCTTGCAGCTCAAATGCCGACGCAGACAGAGCTGGGGACGACAACAACGGCGATTGATAATTATTCACGTCGAGAGGATCCACTTCCAGGGGATATTGTTGCTGTTGCTCCTTGTGGTATTTTCGCAACACGGCGGCGTATAATATGTCGAGTGAGGTGCCATCGGGGCTCGAGCAGGTGGAAATGGCTTGCGCAACGTCTTGTTGCCACGGTTCCCACAGTAAATGCATGTGTTTGGCCTGCAGCGTGAACGCAGTGAGGAACCTCGTGAGCGCCATAGCAACACACGTCACAACACGGTCATCTTTGTGGGGCAGCATCTTTGCCAGAATTGTGTGGACGTCTAGCTTGGCAAATGCTTGCACGTTGGGGAGACATCTGTGGCTAAGGGCGCCGACGGCGAGGGCGGCGGCACACAGCACGTCGTTCGACCCCCCGATGAGCAGACTCGCGAGGATGGCAAACAAGTTTGGAGCGGCGTTATCTCGGAGGGCGTGCTGGAAACGCTGGCACGACGGATGTTTCCACGACAACCCCGTCACGAACATGCACACGAGACTGGCCAGCCGCGACCGCTTGAGCGCCCCTCTGAGGATTTCCATGACCTGGCAAATCGCCTTGACCGACTCAGCCATGGGAAACGCGTCCGACTCGTGGGTTCCGAGGATCGAAAGTGCATACACAGCTTGCAGGAGGATGGTTTTGTTGCATGTGGTGGACGCGTGAAGGTATCGCAGCAGCGTGGGGATGACGCCGAGCCTAATGGCGTCTTTTCGAGCCGACTCTACGGACAGAGGCAGGTCAGAGTTGCTGCAAAAGTGGCTAAGCATCGCACCACAGTGGAACAACTCGCTTAGGCACGACAAGGCGTAAAATGCAATGGGGGCATGGGTGTGCGAGAGAAAGTCGACCAAGAGCGTCACCCTCTCCAGTGTCGCCACAAGCGTTTTGCCTTCCACTAATGGATTGATTGATCCAAAGCAAAGTTGAACTTTTGTCCAATAGCTACTAGTAGTAGGATGAACGGACGGACGTACATTGTTTGGCGAGCACAGCGAGCAATTGCAACGCGCTGCATTTTCGGTCGTCCGCGTTGGACAGTTTGAGTTTACACACATCAAAAACGGTGTCCACCACGCCATTTGATATCATTTCCACCGTCGCAACTCCTAAAGGCACGTAAACGTGAAGCCCTAAGTGATCCATCGAGTGAATTGTACGGTTGCCATTGCACAACGCCGTGCAGGCGTCGAATGCCGCGCGCTGGTGGTGGGCATAGGTCAACGCGTGGACGAGTTTCGGTATGCATTGCGCTTGCAGCGCCATCGCTTGCCTGGATTCTAGATGTATCCCCCCCGCGCTCACCACGTACTCAGTCCATTCTTCCATAAAGTACCTGATTCGAGAATGCTCGTCAACGACGCCAACGCCATTTCGGCGACTTTCGCGTCTTTGCTGCCCACCATGGCCACGACGGGGTACACCCAGCGGTCGTCCATGAGACGTGGCAACACTGCAGACGCCTCGTCCGGGGTCATGATTACGGGAGGTATGGCTTCTGTCGCATGTTGTGGCTTACTATGCAGAAAGTGAACATTGAATCGCCGGTGTGGCTTGACTGTACCTATTCCACTTGGACGAAGCCCGTTCCGTCGCTTTGGTCAATTGATCTGGTGGAGTGGGGAGAAGGCGGATGGGCTGTACTGGCACGGGTCCGGCATCGGCTGCTTTCCAGCACTTGGCCTCGTCTTCCGCTCGTCGAAGGAAGTGCCGGATATCAATGGGCTGCGTCTGCAGGTCGTCCACGTCCTCCCACGTGGCAGCACTACACGCCGTGGAGGGCCCGAGGCCAGTCCCGCAAGGCGCCGATGCGATTTGACCCATTGCTGGGGGCGGCGGCGGTTTTGATTCTTCCCGGCGGCAGTTACGACATGACACGTGAAACCGTCGCCGTCCTTTTTCCGCATGGGGTTGCAACCATGGCCAGTCATCCAGGCAAACGATGCATCATACTCGACTGTATATAGTTCAGTTTAATGATCGACGGACAATATATGTCCAGCTAGTAAGGACTGTAGCGCGAATGCTGCTGCTGCCTGTGTATGACACTGAATTCAATTCTGCGACTGATTTGTATGGCATTTGATTACTGTTCTATCTTGCGTTTTTACTCCGCCTTGAAGGTGCTATGATCTTTGCCTTGTTCTTCGCGCACTTGGAGCATGCTTCGAATCACGTCGTCGTACGTCGAGCTCAAATGGTCCCCAATCATGTCATTCGAAACAATGATCCGGTTGAAATACGTGTTCACGTCCGACACTTGCGTCAGCGCTGGGTGGGCTCCCGACTAGTTGATCAACGACTTATCATTTCTTGCTGTCCATCGAATATCATGAGCAGGAACGTACAGTGTCAAGGACAACTATATTGCCAGGTGGGAACACTGGGGCCATGCCCTGTAGCTCGTCGTCGACTTGACGCTGGTTGGCTTGGTTATCCCCACTGCTACTACACACACTTGATCTTGTGTTGTATGGGGGGGCTCACACGTACACGGAAGACTTGCCCAGCTCCAGGATCGAATCGATTTCACGGCGCAATTCGGCGCAGATACCATCGACCATGGACAGAATTTTGTTTTGCAGCACGGGCGACGAAGCAGTTGGCTTCGGTTCCCTAGATCGGAACGAGTGTTTGTCTACTAGTTGTGTATAGTAATGTGAGTGCAAACGTTACTTGGCTGGGTCGATATTCGCTGGTGATTTGAAACTACAACAGCGATAGAGTATATATTATTTTACCACCATCCCACCAAGAAATCGATCGATAATATCATATATATATTATATATGATCGTACTTGTTGGTCATGGGAATCACCACATTGGTTTTTTCGAGTGTGTGCTTTGTCGCCATGAGCAGTTCATACAGTCGATTCGACATTGGATCCAACACCGGCGCCACTATCATTATCATAAAATATTATATTGATAAATAAATAAATAAATATATATATATACGTACAGTTGGTAAACATTGATCGGGTGGTGGAAATCTCGCGCAGCAGCCCTTCGATCTGGCCAACCAGCTGACGCTTGCGCTCTGGGTCGTTGACGAAGCGAAGCAGCCCTTCGATAGCCACCACATTCACGTCCAACTTGCCCCACAACGACATGAGTTCTACAAGTAAACGTTTGAAACAGAACCAGAAAAAACCTATTTTTTACTCTTGGAAGACGAATTGTTTGGCATGGACGACACAAAATCCATGCGCTGGCGCCATTCAAACTGCTCTTGGGCGGTCACCTGGAACGGCCACGCCGACACCCGCGGCCATTGCGTCGGGTCCAGCGATAAAAATTGCTGGGTTCGACCCTGCCCCCCAAGATTATATATTATGTTGGTGATAATATATAAATATCAACCAACCCCACCCACATTCGACTACATATATATACGTTTCATGCAGATCGTTCAAGAGCACCAACCAGATGCGAGTCTACTTGCTCCCACAACATCTTCAGCTCTTGCACAAACGGTTTGTCTTCTAGCCAGCTGCCTTTGTCCACTCTTTTTAGTGTAGTTTCGTCCTGATTGAGTTAGTCACATATATATATATATGAATCTGCGGTATATATATATCGGAACGATAGACAACCATATAATGACGTACCCCGCGCTTGTCGAGTTGCTTCCATAGTTGCTTCAATTCAGTCGCAAATGGCTTGTCTTGTAGCCACGACAACGTGTCCACGGACGGAGGCGATATAGACGAGAGCTTTGTCGTCCAGTTCTATATAATACAGCATTGTTGTCTTCTTCAATTACCCCAACTCGATATGCGAAAGAACTCCATCAAATAGCCCTGCCAAACCTACAGTAGCGTACCTGCGAAGCCGTCTACAATACAATATGAGCTATCCCATTCGTGGCATGCATATTCGGGCTACCTGTTTCAGCCTTTCCACACGCCCCAAGGCGTGGCGAATGTGCCGGACGCCCGCGCTTTGCTCGGTTTGTTTGGCTTTGGCTTGAAGTTCCTCGGTCACCATCGTCTTTAACGCCGACGACATTTCAAAATGCTCCACCTGTTTCGCCATCCAAATGGGAAGTTCACTGTGTCGCATATATAGATAGTACATAGCAATGTAGGAAATAGTACCTCATCCAGCAATGCGACAAGGTTGGCCCCACTCAGTCGTGGCACGCAGTCGTCGCCAAGGATGACGCTAGTCACATGGCCTCGGCACGTCTGCGCCAAGTCGAGGGTTAAACATGCTGGCGGGGCGAAGACAAGGCAGTGCATGCGGGGAATCACAGGCGACCACAGATGCGCCAAGAGCGCCGCAGCGCCGGCGCCGAGGCTGTGGCCGGTGAGTCGGACGTCGTACGTGGGATGGGTGGCGGCGAGTTTGATCATGTCGTCGCGGAGCTTCCAGTCCAGCCAATTGGCAGCGTGGACAATCCCACGGTGGCCTGTGACGAAGCCACGTCAGAGACGAGGTTTGGAGAACCTTGGCGTACCGTAGCCGGTTTGAAAGGGCTCATGGTGCATGCACATATCTGTGACAAAGTCCTGGATGCTGGCGCTGCCCCGGATCACCAGCACGATGGTCTGTATGTCGTGGTCGACATATACGTAGTACTTTGGCGCGAACACCCCGCCTTGGTGCGACTGCACGATCGTCACGTTCGAGTCGGCCAAGAGACTGTCCTTCATGAAGCGCTCTTGGGTCGAAGCGTAGACGGCATCGCAGACACGCACGTAGTACTGCAATTCCTTCAGAAAAGCACTCTCTTCAAGCTTCATTGAGGACTGCAATACACCACGCAATGTCGAAGGGGACTGGGTGGTTGACGGCGGCCGCGACGAGTTGTGTCGTGCCATGACTGTCAGTCGAAGCAGCCAGTCTGCCGAGGTCATCTTCATCAATGACGAAGGGACAGCATCGGCGATCGTCTTGAGGATCGACAGGGGATCCCTCTGAAGCGGTTGCGGCGAAGCCAGCGTCTGGGTCAATCGATGGCGGACTGCGGCGGCGTGGCGCAACATGCTCGTCCCGTTCTTGAAGTTTCGATTCCAAACCACCATCCGGATATTCTCGTCGTTTCATTGGTCCATACACAATTAGGGATTGTACCCAATCACCCAGCACTCACTGAGTAAATGATTATTTCAGAATTAAATAAAAAGATCCACGTGAACATGGGCTACACAATGTCCTGAAACAAAATATAACTAATACTTGTTTTTTTAATATTCGTCAATTAATTTTAAATATAGTTCAAAAGGATATTTCATTTCATTATATGAAGGTTTTCTTAAAAAAACAAATATTTTATATTATTTTTACTTGTATTTTTATACTACGTAGTACTATTAATACGTAGTAGTATTATTGATTTTTATATAAATCATTACACGAGCCGTATTTTTATAATATTAATTATAATATTAATCATTACACGAGCTAGTTGACTTGGTTGGATGAGACGGACGTCGTGAGGGTGTTGGGGGGCCGATGGCGCATCGCGAAAATGGACCCTTGGAAGTTCTGTGCCAGATCCAACGACGTAGACACAGGGCGATGAGTCCCCGGAGGAACAGAAGCGGCCGCCCAATCCACACTGCACCGGCTACGCCGTTGAACGCAAACATGTTCTACCCCTGCGATGGCCGACAATGTACACGCACACGCCGACGGCGACCATGGCCAACACGTATGTGATGTATCGAGACAGGTGATACGTGTGCAGTGATATATTCCGGAGGATTTCCCAGGGGTTAGCCACCATACCGGGGGGCAGCCACAGCTATTTTGACAAGATCGTCAGTGGTCGGTTGGTGTCACCTGAAAACTGCACGACTCACGTTCCATCCGAGTCTGGGGACGCTATAAACTGCACCAACGACACGCCCAACGCGTCGCGAACTTCTTCCATTGCGAGCGCTCGAGCCACCGATCGAATAACTTCCAGCGTTCCAGGGCTAAATACGCCGAGACAAACGCCAACGCTGCTTGAACTTTAATCAAGCAAGCGTCGACGTCGTAGTTGTCATGGGCACATACTTGACGTAAGGTGACTGTGGTCGAATTGACAGCGAACCCGGACGCTAAAATGGCTTGGATTGCAGACTGTGGGGGGCCAGAAGGACTGTCCGTTGCAGCCGCCCATGGGGAAAAGACGCCCTAGCATCCCTTCCCAATGTCCGAACGAGTCGCACAAGATGTCGCCGCCCAGAACAAGTTATATTCCCAAGGAATGGCCCACGCTTTCGAGTAGTAGCTGTGCGGGGGCACGAGTCCATCGTATAGGCTGGGCAGCGAAAGGAACGTAGCATGGGCTTCGCTGTTGACATTCAAGACAGTCATGATGGTTGCAGTGATGGTGCGGTGAAGGGCGCGGACAGCGACCGGGCACGGCCCGAACGGGTCAAGGGTATCGCGCACAATGTGCCGGCCGACGGACAGGGGAAGCAAAAGGACACTTTGTTGGGCCAGGAGAGATTCCATGCTCACGTTTGCAAACGCAAACTTGGAGCTTTGTCGAACGAGGTGCAGGCCATCGACGCCCGACTCGTCGTGCTCGATCGCAAGCAAGTCGTTGGCCAAGCCCCAGTACATGATGCATGACGTGGTGTCGTGTAGTGCAAAGTACCTCCTAGAGTCCTTCATCGTGATGGGATACGACGCCCCCTATGCATTTTGAATCTCGACTTTCTCCATCACGCCGAATACTTAGAAGTTTTGCCACTACGTTTTATTCACGGAAATCCCCGCCTCCAGCTAATACCGCGCCTCGTCGTCGACCGTGGTGTCGGTGCTTCAGGTCAAGTCCAGCCAAACCTTCCCCGTCCTAGACTCCTGAAGGAAGGCCAACACCGCTATGTCCAAAGCGCCGCCCAAGACAGAGTAGGCAATTTCGCCGTGGTCGGCATTCCGCAGAATCGATTCCAAATACACGGCCCCGTTGCTTCGCTCAGCGACGCATCATCGCTGGCGGGCGGCGAAGTTGGCCATTTCCCACCGTCGATGGAAGTCCACGTATCAATAGGGGCTAAAGATCCAAGGCAGGAGATTCGCGTCGGTCGTGCGGAGGCCTTCAATGACCGCAGGGATGCAGCTGACTTCGGTTTGTACAGTCGACGCGTACAGAAACGGGTATTCAATAAGGGTGGTGCTGGTATTATACCATTGCATATGGCCGTATCCCACGCTGTCGAGCTCGAGGAGTGGCAGGTCACTTGCCGTGAGCAAATTGCGTGCAAAGAAGTTGCCGAACAACGTGAGGTGCCCCATGGCATTACACGCCTCCCACCAAAACGTCTTTGGTCATGATCGAGGTACAGCTTGCACAACGAACAAGTAACTACCCCCTAAAGAAAACCCAATGAACCCAAACACAAACAAGCTGAGCCATTCGTGTCAGGATGGTGGTTGGTGATCCACCAGTATGGTACAGCTTTTTGTTGACAAACTCGGCCGTGGCTATTGAACATTGCGAGTGGTGGGACGTTGCGATGCGGACGTACACCCACGACTTGATGTCTGGTTGGCGTGCTCAGCAATGTGCTGCTCGGGGAACCGGTGCCACCATGCTCGTGCAACGACATAGCACAAGGCTATGCCCGCGGCTTAAACATAAGCTGGAGGCGGTTCAAGCTCCCAAACTAAACGTACAGTCGGACGTGAACTTGACGGCAGTGCATGTGTGGTGGATGGTAGCTTTGGGCGCGAGGGGGGCTACGTATGATGTCTACGAGAACCCCCAACACCCACACAAATGTTGCACTCAGGGGGGGCGTACACAGCCGAGTACTTTTCTGTCAGGGGAAGGACGAGGTCTTGCAGTGCGTACGTTAGCCACACCGACTCGCCTGCAACCACCACCGTGTCCAACATCGACCGAGGGGACGACACAAAGTGGGCGAGGCCAGCGTCGCTGACAAAACGAACGGTCGACGTGCTCAAGAGCACGATGGCGGTCGTGCCCCGGACGACCAGCAAGGACGTCCCAGTCACACACACCCCACGACCCGGTTGAATTTGGTCAGGTTGAACCCGCCAAGGTTATAAGACACGAACGAAGCGTACAAGAGGATGTACACCCCAATGAGCACGAGGACGCTCGATATGTACAGTACACGCGGAGGTACCGGATGTAGTCGCATCAGTTGCACGGGGTCTCGAGCGGATCGACGGCGAACAAGAGGAAGTCTTTGTAGTCGGACACCACGGTTAACATGTTGATGTCGCCGTCGATGGCAACCACTTCTCGGTGGCCTTCCAGCCAGTCAAATACAGCATAGAGTAGAACATCCATCGGTCGGTGGGTTCATTGTTGTCGAACATGGGTTGAATCAGGAGAGCGTTGGTGGCTCCGATTGAATCAAGCTGATGTTCAACGACGCCGTCGCGTTTATCGCCACGGTCCTCTCCAAGCCAGTTAGATTCACCTGAGACAACGTCGCACTTGCGAGCATATCCACGCACACAGCTTCCGTGGCCGTACACAAGGAGCATAATTGATCGACGTTCGATGCCGATATGCGACAATGTGGTCGCCATCGCAAAGCGTATGTGCTGTTTCGTCGCAAGTACTCGCATTGGGACTTGCATCGAGCAGTCTTGCTGCTGCTGCCACACGAGGGCATTTGGGGGTAGGTGGCAAAGCTGTCTTGCATACAAAGCGGACTGCCTCCACTGAAACTAGTTGCGTCGAGCCATACCACCGGCACGGGGTCCAGCGTTACTCGAGATGGGACATGCAGATGTATCGGGGACTCGACGAGTTGGTTTGAATGAGCGACGGCAATGATGCTTGAAACGAGCGGAAATACGCTGAGAGCGGTCCGGGGATGTCCACCATGCGAAAATCGATGCTATTGAGGGGGCCCTGGAAGTGGGCCTCCGGCAGTTCTGTGTGTGTTTCCAGCAGCAGCATAATACACGGTCTCCCATTCCCTTTCTCCGACCGAATGCTTCAGTGTTGCACGACAAGTCGTTTTTCAAGCCCGGCATGATGTTTTGCTTGTTCGAGACTGACGCCGTCATAAGCTCGTTGCTTCCTGACGGTGTTTTGCTGATTGTGATACGTTGGCACAAGCCAAAGGCAGTGACAACGTCCACCGCGTCTTTGAAAATACGAGAATCGTGTGGTTCCGCGGTTATGTATACCAGTATTGGACACCCACAGCTCGCCAAAACGGCACTTCGTCCGAGAGAGACACAAGTGTATGGAGCAGCATGGCTTCGACCCATGTGATTCCGCTTTGGATGTGACGCAGCGGAATGGACACTTTGTCGTTCATAACATCTAACCATGGGATGTGAGCTGCCCTGGATTCAATCAGCACCATCCAGTTGTCGTTGGACAAGATATTCCGCAGCAATGGTTCCAACTACATGGCGGCGTTGGTTGTCCATTGGCTGCACCGCGCTTGTCGCTTGGTCGCGTGGCCGAAATCCAGCCAGCAGTACATGTTCAATTGGTGCTCCACCGGGTTGTTTCGCATCGCTCCAACGACAGACTTTAGCGAGAACTTGGTAAACAAGGCACGGCGAAGAGACGGGAATCGAAAGTCGATCTAGGTGTCTGGGCGAGAGTAGTCTTTCAGCACGAACATGTCAGGGGCAAACAGATCAATGTCGCTCGTGTGCTAGCACGCGACTTTGGCACCGACCAAATATGCGACGAATGTCTGCATTCCCGTAGCGTTGAACTGGGGCCACCTCAAGTCGTTGACCACGAATGGAAACAGTACCCGAAGGTAGTAGCAATTTATCGCAAGGTGCATGCCACGTATCTGATGCCCATCCACACGTGCAGCTTGTTTCCTCGCGCTCCCGGAAGGTCTTTGACACGTGGCGATGTAGAGACAGCGGGTGACCCCTTGTGGCGACGCGGCTTTATCGCGTTCATGGGTCGGACTTGAGCCATTATGGTCCTTTGTTGACGGTTGTGACGTGTTTTGATTGGCCGCATTGTCGTCGACTGCCAGCTACACTTTTAAATCCAGAGATTTGATTGGTGGACTACACTTTGAACGAACAGTTTTGATTGGTCAGCAGGGTCGTCTAAAGATCTTTCGCGCGCAAGTTTGGACATTTCGAAATTTGCCGCCCTATGCTCTCATTGACCTTACAGCTTTGGCTATGCGTCACGTGGACGGCATCGCTCCTGTAAGATCTCCATGAGGCAGGTATGTGCTTAACTATGAATATGATTAGGGTGCTGTCGCTCGCGATGTCTCCACTTCTGGGAAAGCTCCACGCGCATTGTGCCGAGATGATCTATTGGGCCTTTGGCCGTAAGCTCTACAGCCCCGCTAGCGCGGGCGGATACGTCCTCCTGTTCGCTACATGTACGACATGTCTCTATGTGTTGCACAAATCTTTAATGCTACGAACGACTACCGCAGTTCTCAAGGTAGAAATTCTCAATCAAAGTACGACGAATTGGAAAAGTCGGAAATCTCCCTCTCTGCGCAGCGAGATGGGCTCGTCACAGTTTTCACTCTCTTCGTCTACTTGATCTCGATTCGAGTCCTCCAGATGAAGATTCAACTCGTGAAGGTGTCGAAGCTATCGACTACTGCTGGGGTTGCAGCCCCAAACGATGACAAGTAACATCGTTTTCCCCATGCATTTCGTACGCAACGTAACCACTAACGTTAGTGTTGCATGTCCACATCCTTGTTTCCGCTTGCACATCAAACACAAATTCCAATGTTGCTTTCCTAATGCTATATGTAATTGAATCCAGAAACCTATCGGCTTGTGCGCATGGGGCGACACTTCCTACGGGATGACGTTGATTCCCTTTCAAGGGGCGACTTTTGTACAGAACGTACGATTCAACCCCAAGCTCGCCGCTCTTCCACCCGATAACAACCAATGCTGCGCAAGTCCATCGCTCACGTGGGAATATAACACCGCCACATCGCCCTCGTGCGCCAACGACATGACGATTTGGTCCAAAGGTTGCACCCGCACTTCGGCGGCAGATTGGATCAGCCAAGACATGAAATTGTGAACTCGCTACAAAGGTTATCCGGATACCGGATACCTTAAAAAATACTATCGTCGCATGGAAGCTCGGTCAGTGTTGGCGCCATCCGCGGCCGAGAAAGGGTCGATTGCGTTCCGGACTCGAACAAAGGTAGCATGCAGCAAGATAATGCTCATGGTGTCTCACCATGATGTCTCTAGGTATCGCTTGTCGATGTGGAAATCGAGGAGCTGGAAAGCTTCCTGGATGATGACCCGTCGTACCTTGGCTTGGACATGGACGTGATCGAGGAAGAGGAGAACTACCGGCGCTTTCTCACGTCGTTGCTGCCGAGTGTAGATGAAGATGACAACTTAAGCTTCTTGTCTGAGGAAGATGATGAGTACCATCCCCATGACGACGATGACGATGTGGACGACGACGAAGATGCGGTCGACGGCGACGACATTCCCAAGTCCGAGCTGTCTGGGTTGTTGTGGGACTCGTCCAACGTCAAAGTGCCCAATGACACACCGTCTTCTTCCACGATCATGGCAAACCTTCTTCCTCCATCCACATCAAAGCCATCCTCGTCGTTTGTGTCGATCCAGCCCGGCGCCCAACTCAAAGGATCGCTCACGCCGCGGCAAATGGCCCATCTGGCATCACAAATGCACAAACACTTTCAACTATTATGCCAAAGCATGCTCTTGTCTCCATCTGAAGACGCCAAGAACATGCTCCTGGACTTGCAACGACGGGGGGACGCGGTGCGGCAGTGGAAAGAGTCTGTCGTGCGCAAGGTGCCTCCTTCCACCCCCGACAGCCACGACATCGACACCCCCACCACATCTTCTATCAAGTCGAGGCGCATCACGCGCTCATTCAGCGCCGCGCACGCCGCCATCATCAGTCCAAGCATGTACGAGATTCACGGGTTGCAGCACTCGGTGGACCACCTAGCGATGCACACCCTGACCTCCCATCTCGGCGCCGTGGATTTTCACTTGACCAACCCCGCCAAAGCAGAAGACGCCAAGTTTACGGCCAGCGAAGACCGCCTCCTCGTGCACGGCGTCAAGCAGTGCAGCCCCAAAATCAACTGGCAAGCCATCCAGCGCCAGTTTCTGCCCATGAAGACCCAAGACCAACTGCGCACGCGGTATTGTGTGCAATCAAATACAAGCAAAAAAACGTCTCACATTGTTTGGTCTGTATGGCGTAGGTATCGGTTTCTCACCAGCGCCAAGGCCCCGGAGAACCCCGTCAAGGACTTTTTTGAGAATGTGCTACCAAGGGAAAAGATTCCGTGGCTGATTGAAGAAGAGCTTCGCATGATGCGGGGCATGGCGTCGTTTCCCGAAGGCGAGCGCCATCGATTTGCGAAAATCTCACACTCCCATCTGCCCCATCGATCCAGGCAAGTGAGGCCGCCCCACCGAATCAACGTTAGATTTGATCACATCTTAGGAGCGAAATACGGAAAAAGTGGGCGAGGTTGTTGGCTGACATGCCCGAATTTGAAGTCGATGTGACGTGGAGCGATGAGAAGCAACACCAAGAGCGACTCAAGATGTACCTCGAGCACAAGAAGAAGGAAAAGGAGATGCAAGAGTCCATCGAGGAGGAAGCGGCGCGCGAGCGCAAAGCGACGACGACCAACGCCCCCCCAGAGTGAGTACACTTACACCCTTGGAGAATGAATCCATTGGACGTATGTACAAGTATCGACTATGTAGGTGCACGGACAAGCACCTGCACCCTGCGCTGTTTTACACCCCGTGGGCCCTGCTGCACCCATCCTACTTGCTTGAGCATACGTGCCAACACAACTGGCCGTGGCAAGCAAGCAAGGGTAAACACGCAGATGAAGTAGGGACCGCCGAAGAAATGACGTGGCGGAGCTTCCTCTCCGAGTGCGACGACGACGACGAAGACAGCGAGTACGAGCAGGAAGACCTGCCGTCCTCGGACGATGACAACGACGGGACTCATGCCACCACGAACCCTCCTCCAACCTCCGCGCCGACGACCTTGTCTGTGGAGCCAACTCTCCGATTAACCCACTTGAATGGCCCGCACACGACAGAAAAAGCCAAGCGAACGCTGGCGGCGTTGGAGCGACGGATCAGCGGCGCCCCTGCTGCTGCTGTTTCTGCTCCTCTCGACCAAACAACCGCTGCCGTGATGGACGTGGAGCAGATCGTGTACGACAGCCCGAGCCATGACGACGACGACGAGTTTGAATGCGAAGAGCTCCTGCCGAGCTCCGACGACGACGACCAGTTGAACGACGCCGCGGGGGTCCCGCTGATCCCGCCCACCCGCCTCGAACTGCTGCAGAAACGAATGTCCCAAGGCAGCACTTGGCTCCCCTAGTTCACAACCAACCAAAACTCTCTCAACTGTACTGGTGTTATACTACTAGCTACAGTAGCGTTCTCGTGCGAACGAATGTACTCTCCTATACATATCTACTATATTGGTGTTTAATCCACATCGTCGATGGGGGTGGCGTCCGATTTGGCCAGGGGTTGTTTGCGCTGGCGGAGCGGCGTGCTGTCGCTGGCCGAGGTCAAGATCTCGGCCACGTCACCGTTCGACTCTTCCGACGCCACTTCCAACGGCGTACGGCCCTGCGAGTCTTTGGCACTCACGAGGAACGCAGCATCGTCCTTGGAGATGGACGCCAAGAGGGTTTCTGCCGACTCGGGACATCCATGGAACGCACACCAGTGCAGCGCCGTCCACCCGTCGTTGTCGGCGTCGCGGATGGGCACTCCTTCCTTGATGAGCGTCTTGATCACCTTCTCCGTATCGATGGGGCTGCCACAGGCGACCATGAGAGGAGTCCACCCGTCGGACGTCTTGGTCTTGAAGCCGTTCGGGTCATTCTTCAACACCGAGAGCAACCGATCAAAGTTGGCTTCGACACCCAAGTCCCAAGCCTGCTTGATGGCATCCGCCACATCAACCGACTTCTTTGCCTTGGAAGGTTTCTTGGAGGAAGGCGCGGGCACAGAGTCGGCGGCAGCGTCGATCGCGTCCGGATGCGGGGCGGCATCGTCTAGCGACTCGCCTTCGAGCTTTTCGTCCCAGTAACGAGGGCCGCCGAGACCGAAAATATGCTTCTTCAGGAGCGCGTTGTCGTACAAGTTCAGCGGCACCATCACGGATTGGATGACCACCACTTGGTTGACGCCAAACTGGATGTGCACAAAGCTGGAAATCACCGCGCCAATCAACGTTTGCTGGATGAATTCCTTGGCCTTGGCCAGTTCGTGCGCGAAGTACGTGGTCTCGGTCAACGGCGAGTTCTCCGTACTGGTGTCCAGGGGCGACTTGGGCGTCGGCACGAACATCTTGCGGTTGTCCGGCTTGGCTTCGATCTTGGATTTGGCCCACAACCCGAGCAACAGCGACAGGATCTGCATCGTGAAGAAGGACACGCGCGCCCCATTGAGGATCCAAGGGTTCTCAAAGTCAATCTTGCCCATGAAGTACATCATCGGCAGCATGACAAGCATGCGCCACGGACTCTGTTGCGCCATCGTCAAACGTGAAGCCGAATGGTCAATGGCTGCCACGACCGTCGAAACTTCCCCTCCATCAGCCCACCATACAAATGCCAAGTTATTACAACGACCAATCAGCGATCGTTTCGTAGAAAAACAGGGAACAGAAAATCGGTTGTTATGTAGAAAACGCCAAAAACACAAGAATTTGCCCCTCGATTTCGTGTCACAAATTCACAGTCAAATTTCTCACTTTTGAAGGATTTGATTATAGAGGATAATATTAATTGTACAAGGATTGACCCTGCTCGCGTTTCGTTGGTTGGCGGGATAACGGTTCACCATCACGAGGAGGGTATCAATCAAAATTCCCGACTACTTTGACGATGGCAGCACCTCAGGACGACGTCCGCGCGACCAAGGCCAAGAACCTTCTGTCTTCCATCACAGCGTTGTCCTTCGCTCAAAGAGAGGATGAGCCGCTGGTAGACGAACTGTACCAGGCCGAAACAGCTCATCTGCAGCAGGTCCTGGCTGACCACCAAGTGTTTCGGCTCGTAGTCAATGGCAACGCGCTTCAAAAGTTCTACAACACGATGATCCAGCAGACAAAGGACTCGGCGGCATTGCGACAAGAAGTCGCGATGCGCTTCTTGGCTGTGGCTGTCGAAGGCAGCGGCATGGAAGCATTGGACCAGCGTGTGCCGAAACTACTCGACGTCGTCTACCACGCACTCAAGCACCAGCACGTGTCCGTGTGTGTTCCTGCGCTGCACATTCTCACGCATCTCATGTTCAACCTCGCGCATGCGACCGTGGACACGCGGCGACTCGTCGTGGACCAAATCGGCCGCGTGGTCCCGCTGGTGCTCCATCACGTTGGCGACGTCGATCTGAATGCGGCCTCGGCGCCGTTCTTCATTGCATCATACGAAGCGCTTTATGTCGGATGCCAGTCGCTCTCGACTACGTTTCGTCCATTCGCCAACAAGATCGAAGCTGCGTGCCTTCCACTGCTGAGCCCCCCTGCCGGGACCTCCACGGAAGTTGCGACTTCGATCCTTCCTGCCATGTCCAGCTGCCTAGGCGCTGTGGCACATGCCACTGCCGTCGACGCCACCACGAGTACGTGGCAGCAGGTACGACAACCATGATATCGTCTTCCTTATCACTGTGTTGGCGACTACGTCTAGATTGTGGACCGGGTGGTGCTCACGCTGCATTATCAACTGGACGTTTTGGGGGGGAAAGACAAAGCCAGCGACGGGCGCACTCGGCCTGCCGCTCTCAAGCCCTGGCTCAAGGACGCCGTGATGCCGACGCTGCCGCTGTACTTGCAAGCCCATCGACTGGTGTACAAGGTCCACGTCCTCACGTCCATGTTAGCGGGCTTGTTGTCGTCTGCTGCGATTGCCGAAAAGGACATTGTGCTCGTCGCCCCCGATGTCCTGGCCCTACTGCGTCGGGCGTTCTCGCTTCGAGCGGATGCCGTGGGCAAGCAAAGTGCCATCTCTGAAGACGGCCGGCAACTGCCCAGCAGTGTCCTGTATGGCAGTTTGCCGCTGCTGCAGCCCCATTTCACGTCGTTGTTGGCGTCGCTGGTGACCAGTGGGGGGATGCCCATGTTTCGCTTTACATCGTCGATTGCAAAGGTTGTCCAATTGAGTTGCCAGGCCACTGTGCCGTCAGCCGTTCCCATGCTGCACAAGGCGTTGCAACAGGTCTTGTCTGCGTTGGGCGGCGGCGCGTACACGGCCGTGGGAGGGCTTGTATTGGCATGGTCGCTGTCGCATCTGCAGCACCTGGCGCCGCCGTCGAGCGGCGCGAGTGTCCAACCGGCCAAAGTCGCGACGGCTGTGGCCCATCAAAGCAACAAGAAGAAGCGCCAGCGGGTGGCGGCAGAAGCCCCCGTCGAAGTCAAGCGGACGTCGCCGTCGATCCACCAGGTGCATCATACCCGCGCGACGACCAACGCCGCGCTGGGCACCGTCGCGACCGTGCTGAGCGTGTGCGGGTCGTGGGTGCCCCCGTCCGATCGGTTGAAAATCACTGCCCTCGTGCACGCCAGCCAACGGGACAAGACGTTGGACCCGTCGGTCGTGACCAAAGTGAGCTTGGCCAACGTCGTGGCCCCCGACGCGCAGGGGGCTCGTGGCCTCGCCTTGCCGCAGACCATGCAGTTCTGGGCGAGACGGACGAGCGGTCCGTGGCGGGAGCTGGCGACGAACGTCGGAGAAAGCATCTTGCACCCGCGGGCTCCGCCAATGGCACTTGGGACGTCCATCAGTGGCGGGGGGGAGCATGTCACACCGTCAGTCAGTGGGGGGGGGAGCAGTAGCTATGCGTCTGCCCAACAAGCCAAGCGATTGGAGGCAGACATGGATTGGGACCAACCAGTAGACGAGAGTGATGACGTGGAGACTGGTACGACAAGAAATGATATATTGTCCTGACTTTTGGGCTGATTCGCCAAATCTATCGATGGATTGTTTGTCCTTCTTGTATGTAAAGATCGTCCAGTATCACACTAATTTCAGTCACACACTAATTCTGTGTTGAATTATTCGAAGAGTGGATTTGATTGGCTACTTGATTCGTGTTCTTGGTTTTGATTGGTCGATCGATTGTGTGCCGATTTTGGTGCTAGTCATTCGATTGAGCAGCACCCAAACACACTCCAATTTCGAATCAACTGGACAATAGGATATCATAATGGATGTTCAATGTTGAGTGACTGTTTTGCTGTAGATGGACGTCAATATACAAAGAAGGCCAAGGGAAACGACGAGGAAGAGGACGAGGACGATATGGACGACGAGAAGCCAGTGCTTGCCGACGAGGGTGCTGAACAGGACAACGAAGCAGACGTTGCTGTGGAAGTTGCTAGCGATGTCGACGAACTGGAATACCAAGATGAAGCCACTGTGGAGAATGACGACGTGGTTGAACAGCCCACCGTCGACGTAGCACCGGCAGCGAACGATGCCGCCGACGACGACGGTGACGATGACGACTTTCCGGATATTGTGGTTGAGGATGACGAGGCCCAGTAACGTACATACTGTAGTAACGTCGTACTGTTGCAGTTTTAATAATAATAATAGTAGATCCGCCACGAAATAACCCAATGTAACTGCCGCACACATTCCTAATGGAACTGACCACAACATGTAACCGTCCACCACGCTTTTCCACATGGGCAACTCGAGCGCCAAATACGCCCCTCCCCAAGAAGACGGCGGGTACGCGACCTTGGCCGACACGAGTGTGAGTGGCCACCCTCCCGCCGCGCCATCCGTCGGAACAGTATCCGTCTCACGAAGTCACAACTGGTCGACCAAACTACCATCAGCATCGGTCGAGTACGGCGACGACGAAGGGGCCTTGACGGCCGACAACGTGGACAAAGCCCCGTCACATCGGAGTGCTGTCACTCGCCCGCGGTATTCGAGCGTGAGTTCGTCCGCCAAACAGCCAGACGAACCGTACGAGACTCGACAAACGTATGTACTGACCGACAACTTGAACAAGATCAAGCGCGTTGGTCACGATGTCGAAGACATTGGCGAGCCATCGACAGCACAGGTACACACCACCGCAAGTTGGAGATGTTCAACGTACATTCAGCATTATGATGTGAGTAGAAGAAGCAAAAGTCACGTACAGCAGACGACATCCAACCACACGACCAGCAGCAGTTAGGTACTAGTACTGTACCCCAAATACCCGTACTACTGTACCCCCAATTGACAGTGAATTATCATTTGACCATTTTTATTAAAATATTCCAATTGTCCTATTGATTCGAGATTTTGAATACATGGAATGATGGAATAATTATATTCACGTTTTATATTTCATGGTCAGATCAACGACAAATACGGGTACTATCTATATTTGTTGACAGATAGAGTATCTACCTGCATATATATGCGTTGCAGGCGCCAAGTCATATGTATTGCAGTCCAAGAAAGCGTCGCATCATGCGGCGATGCTTGTACGGCCAGGGAGCGGCCTTGTGGGGCTGCAGCCAGGGGCGCTGACCGTCGACGACAAGCCAAGTGCCGACGGCGCTCCACCGTCAAACGTACGGCGGCTCAAGCCCTTGCAAGTGCCGTTAAAGTATCGATGAAAGGAAAACCAAACACAATCTCGTTTTAATGTGTTCTGCATGTAGTCTTCGAGAGGCAACGTCCTAGCTTATTGGTGTTGAGGATGCTGGGACGATGACGAGGCGCTGTTGACGTGAGCGGAAGCCGACGATGCATGGGTGGAGGCCGCCGCGGCACTTTGTCGGCTGTACTGGAAGAGGATCTTGGGCAGCTTGGTGAGGGAAGGGATGAGGACGTCGGCTTCACGGGCGAGGTCGTCCAGCGACGACGCGCCGCCGAGGATCCCCACAGAGAGCCCGCAGCCAGCATTCAACCCCATTCGCATATCCGTGCTCGTGTCACCAACCTAATGCATCGTGAGACCACCCTCAAGTTCGGACGGTATACGTATGGGAGCATGTACCATGATGGTGTTGTGAGGATCAACCCCCAGTTTGTGACATAATGTCCATACCTACAGCAAAACGATGTAACGATGACGAGACATTTCCCTCGGAATAATGACCAAGACCGACCTGCTCCGCCGCTGGTTTCGCCGGCAACTGGTCGTCTCCGCACGACAGGGCATCCACCAAGTGAGATACACCAAGATGGTGCATGGTTTGGACGGTGGCGTCGCGGTTGTCGGCGGTGCAGATCGCGATCTTCATGCCCATCTTCTTGATAGTGAGGAAGAGCCCGGTGATGTCGCCAAGTGGACGTGACGTTTCCACGGGGTCGGGCAAATGCCATACTTTATCGAGGGCGGTATTGGCGTCACCAACGGACATCCCTTCGTCGACCATGACTTTGTGCGCGATTTGGTACAGTTCTCCCATCGGGGTGCAGCACAACGCGCCTTTCGAACGAATCGCACGACCAACCCAGTCGTACCCCATTGCATCGAAGAACTTCTCGCGCACCGGGCGCCGCGTTGTCATCTCCATTTTCCAAGCCACGGACTCTACCCATCCCCCCCACATGAGGTTGAAGTCAATGAGCGTGCCATCTTTGTCGAACACCACGAGCGAAGGCGAGCACACCGTTGACGCCCCATCAAGACCGCTCCCAGCAAGGGCAGACATCGATCTTCGAGCGAAAGAAGGCGCAAGGATGCGTCGGCAAGCCATCATGACAAGTTGTCGGGCAAGGTCAAATGGGTGTAGATTCTTGCGAAAATCGAAACCAGATTGTCCGGATATGCGAAACGGTTCGGGTTATCCGGATGACCAACGCGATCTTGTCAAACCAATTTTGGTCCATGGATGAAGGGATTATGGCGCCGCCCCATCGGCACTTTGACATGGCGGTGATTTTGGAAACAACACAGCATGAAGAAGGGCAAAGAATTGCCAGTGATGTCCCTGAGATGGTGACCGGGAGCATTAAGATATCGGATGGGAAGAAGGGACTCCACGAGCTGCTCGAACGGAACCGATTGTGGGCCGAGTCCGTCGTCGAGTCGGCGCCATTCTTCTTTCAAAAGCTGTCCAAGCAGCAATCCCCCGAGATCTTATGGATCGGTACGTCTGACATTCCACTTCTACGACGCAACTGACGCTTCGTATCAGGGTGTTCGGACGCCCGCGTCCCGCCGAATCAAATTCTGAATCTCAAGCCCGGCGAAGTGTTTGTGCATGTCAACTTGGCGAACGAAGTCGGTAAGGAGCAACTATGATTGCTGCATGCGGTCATTGTGTCTCGTATGGTCACGATGATGTAGTCCACAGCGATATGAACTGCCTGTCGGTGATCGAATATGCCGTCGTCCACTTAAAAGTCAAGCACATCATCGTGTGTACGTATCCGTTTACGACCATGGACGTAGCCGAGAGCAATATGCGTCGGCAACTTTACGATCCATGTGACTCCTCGGTTAGGTGGTCATTACGGTTGCTCTGGCGTTAAAGCTGCGCTGAGCCGTCAAGAGTTCGGGATGGTCGACAACTGGATCCGCAACATCAAGGACTTGTACATTGAACAGCGGAAGAAGTTCAAAGGTAATTAACACTGTCAATCGCACACGATGACAGACTACTCGTAGACTTAGGGGAAGACGAAGTGCTGCACATGCTCACGGAGGCCAACGTTGCCAAATCGGTGTACAACGTAATGCCAGAGTCGGAGACTGACGTTCTAATCGGGATGTTGTTGTATGGTTGGTAGGTGTGCCACACTCGAATCGTACAGAAAGCGTGGAAGCGCGGGCACAACGTGAGCGTGCATGGATGGTGCTACAGCATCGACGACGGCATCATTCGCGACCTGAACATTTGCGTGAGCGAGGACACACAGATTGAGCCCATCTATCGTCGCATGATGCAGAAGCGGTCTTCCGTCATGGGTTTTGACGACATGACGTCGTCCAAGATGGCGGAGATGCTCCATTCCCTGTCGCACAGCAGTTCCACGGTCACGTAGTGTACATAAGCTGATGGAAATGCCATCATCATCACAATCGGAAAGTTAAGTCGCGGGGGGGTGGATTTTGTTGGTCGCTTTTCATTGGTTATAAATAAAGCGAATTCCACGATGTGGACCATTTGGATTGGCTAAAATGATGGTATTCCCGGCCACCTCATTTTCGAGCACAGCTCCTCCCTGACCGACGACACTTGACCCTAGCATTCTTGTCCTTGCATCATGGTAGGCGGATGCTACGTCCATGACGATGAAGACCCTCATGCTTGTACCTCCCTGATGTAGGTTGTCTTGTCTGCCGCGCTCCTCTCAAAGAATGGCAAAGGTATCACCTTCGCCGAATATTGCCACTGACGTATCTTTGCGTAGTCATGGTGGCCCGCCAGTTCGTGGAAGTGTCACGCATTCGTCTCGAGGTACGAACTATCCTAGCATAATGAACGCGATGGCGGCGACGATGTCGACGATGGCAACGCTGACGAGGGGATGCAGGGCCTGTTGACCGCGTTTCCCAAGCTACTGGCGAGCGAGACGCGCCAGCACACGTTTATCGACACGGAGAGCGTGCGTTACGTGTACCAGCCCATCGAGTCGTACTTCCTCTTGCTCATCACGAACAAGACGAGTAACATTGTCGAAGACTTGCACACGATGCAGCTGCTGGCCAAGTTGGTGCCCGACATTTGCGGTCCGCTAACCGAGGCGCACATCCGCGACAAGCAGTTCGACCTTGTGTTTGGGTTCGACGAGCTGCTGACGGCGGGGGGTCACGCCGAACAGATCAACTTGCAGCAAATCCGAACCAATCTGGAAATGGAGTCGCACGAAGAGAAGCTGCACCTGATGATTCAAAAGACCAAGCTCGAAAACGCGACCGCCGACCGCAAGCGCCAAGAGGTCCGGATCAAGGAAGAGCAGCGCGAGAAGGCGCGGCAGGAGCGCGCGGCGGGCATCTCGGCCAAGGCCTCGGGGTACGCTGGCTTTGGCAGCGGGTACGCGTCCCCCACGGCGGCGTCGTCGTCGTACTCGTCGCAGTCGTCGTTTGGTGCGTCTACCCCCAAGGAGTACACTCCAGAGCCTCTCAAGGCCCCGGCGCCATCCTTATCGTCCAAGTCTTCAGGTACGTTCGAAATCCGCTCGTTGTAGTGTCTATATATGGAGAAGTGACACGAACTGAATGTAGGCATGAAGTTGGGCGGGGGAAGCAAGCAGGGCAGCAGTTTCCTGGATGCAATGGCCGCAGAAGACGACCTCCAGGACATCCCGCCGGTGACGTCGGCGGCATCGAGCATCGCCGCCGAGCCCAAGCTGCCAGACGCGGTCGGGAGTACCGATCCAGTGTCTCTAGCAATCGAAGAAAAGGTGTCGGTGCAGCTCAACCGCGACGGCGCCGTCGAACAGCTTGAAGTCAAGGGCAGCTTGTTCGTCGCAGGCCATGACCCCGACAGCTCGGCGTGCCGACTGCACTTGCGCCATTCGTCGGCCAACGGCGTCAATTTTCAAGTACGTTTTCGAGGTTATATATGTGATGATGTTTCTGTGACGATGTTTCGATTGTGTGGTAGACGCACCCTAAAGTGGACAAGAAGCTGTTTGAAGCGCAGTCGATTTTGGCGCTCAAGGACGACACCAAGCCGTTTCCGCCATCCCGCGTCGCCGTGTTGCGATGGGCGATCAAGACCCAAGACGAGGCGTTCCTCCCTCTCAACATTACATGCTGGCCCGAGGAAGAGTCCAACGGAAAGGTAGAGATATCGATCTATCTATATATATATATATATTCGTGTGATTTGTGCCGGGTTGGATATGTTTTGTCTTGTGTGTGTGATGATCATCTACCTAAGCAACATCTATCTAAGCAACATGGTCTCTCAACGGTTGGTTGAAGCGAACAAAATCGCCGGACCTGTGAAATATGATAGAAAACCAAGTTTAACGAGGTATCTTTTGGGACTACCTGGAATCTTTTTAGCCAATCATATTGCAATCAAAAACACTTGATTCCTTTTTTTATCCAATGAAACTCCTCCATTTGTGGACGATGTCACACAAACTTAGCAAATTCGACTGAAAGCCACCATATATATATATATGTGTGTAGACGACCGTGAGCTTGGAGTATTCGATGGATCGCGACAACATGGTGCTGGAGAACGTTGTGATTCAAATTCCCACGGGGGTGGTGGACCCGCCGCACGTGTCGCAAATCGACGGCGAGTACCGTCACAACCCGACCGACCACGTCGTACTGTGGCGCATCCCGTCCATCTCGTCGTCGTGAGTCATCACACACACCCTTCCAAGCTTAAATGAGGTGCTTAACCCCCCCATGGTCATAGGAACAACTCGGGGTCCCTCGAATTTACCATCCGCGGCACCAACTTGGACGCGTACTTCCCCATCCAAGTGTCGTTTTACTCGCGCACGACCTACTGCGACTTGGCCGTGGACCACGTGCTTAAAACTAGCGATCAAAGCCCTGTCCAGTATGGATTTGACCAGCTCCTGTCGACAGAGTCCTATGTGGTGCAATAGTAGAGGGACGTACAACGTCTCATATTCGCTGCTGCTGCTATAACACGAACATTCGATATTGAGTAGTCCGTCGGCATATAACTGCTACTGTAGCTCTGGATGTTATATATATATACAAGGAAGGATATGGGATACTACTTGGGAAACTTGGCAGGATCCATGAGTCGCAGCATCTCGGTCGCCTCGCCGCGCAAACAACGCTCCACCATACGCTTGACAAACTGACATTGGAGTTCGTGGTCGCCCTTCCAATGCTTGACGCAGTTGGCCCACGATTCCGTCACGTCTGGACACAAGGAGCGCCCCGAACACAACACTACCTGCAGATAGTCCTTCTGCCGTGTCTCCGTTGCTTGGTTCTCTTTATAGTGCGCAATGACGTCGTCGCAGCGCCGCCACTTGTCGTATCGGGACTCAATCGTCGAGTCCACGAACGAGGCCAACGATGGAGTGGTCTGGCGAAGTGGTGTGTCGTCCAAGCGGCCTTGTCGGAGCGCTTCGCCTAGCTCTGCATGGTACACACGATGAGGTTAACATGCATACGTAGCGCAGCAGATGCGATTGCGTACCCAGGACGGAACTGCAGTCTGGCATGTCCATCGCGATACTGGTATGTTGTTGAATGGGATGGTGCAAAAAAAGCAATGACATGTCAATACGTCCAAATTTCTGAATAAATTTGAGTGCTTTTGGAGATTATCTTTAAATATTACAGTAAAATTCAGAATACTGTAACGAATAATTCTCAACGAAACCAAACACCGTTGGTGATGCCGTTGTGCAGCATCCAATCAACTTCCGATTTGGTGATTCCTTGTCATTACTCGAGTACTAGTGTATTACTTGAAGTATACGTATAACGTTATGCGTATATACTAAGTACTAACTAGTACTAAACCTTTTTGCAGTTAACTGTAAGTTGGACGAATGCCGGATATGGTGCACGTCATCTATAAACAACCAACTTTTCACAAAATTTTCTGACTTCTATTTCATATTCATTACTCAAAATTGCAGCAAATTGAGACGTAGAATCGACAGATCTCAATGTGGTGAAGAAATTCTACGTCTCAGATTCAAATTTGGTGATGAATTGGTCCAGAAATAGATATTTAACCTAGCGGTATTTTACATGGGCGCTGGGATATTTGGCCATAGGGGTGGCCGCTCAAATGTATCTTGATTTTTGTATATGATTCTTATCCGTATTTAATATCCGGAGGCAGGTGGGACCTTTAACCTCCCACTCCAGGGATAAAACGTATGAAATCGGTATTTAACGTATCTGGAATTTGGGTTTAACTATATTAATTGCACGTTAAATAATAAAACCTTCACTCTTCAATTTGGCCAGTTGGAAGTTTTTAGATGAAGTGCACCATATATTTAGCGGTGTGCCCGATATCAATTAATTTGTCACACCGAGGTTGTATGCCCGATAAATTTGGCTCCATGTAATTGGCCGTGTGCCCAAGCAATTGCCCATCTGCCCGATGAATTATGTCATGTGCCCGATGAAAATGGAAATCACTCAATTCACTATAGAAATGGTCGTTAAACGACACATGCAACATCGTTGCTGTGACGTCACATACCAACGCCCATGTTGCCCATGGCCTCGGCGCGTCCATCGAGGGTGCGTTCCTTGAGGTAAATATATCGAAAAATGAGCTCTGCGCGCGACAGATTCAAATTTTGGACGGAGTTGAAAGTATGGACGAAACGTTGAAGTATACGGGCAATACTTCAATTGACATTATAACCGGAGTTCATGGGGGTGCAGCTACGTCCGTGCTGTGCGTTCCTTGGTGATTCGAATAATGAACTTTCAATATATTGGAGGAAAGCGCGCGCATTATGAACATAAACCGTGCTTTATTCGAGTATACATTTCGAATTCTTTCTGCCTTCGCGAGTTTTCCTTCGACCTTCAACCACATGACGTTTCCACCAAAATTGATTTACACTCACATGTTAATGAAATATAATTATTTGAGTAGTTCGATTTTCATCGGCCACACGACACAATTCATCGGGCAGATGGGCAATTGCTTGGGCGACCGGCTAATTATATAGGGCACACCGGGCACACAACCTCGGTGTACCAAATTAAATGGGCACATGGCTAATTATATCGAGCACACCACCAAGCATATCGGGCGCACGGCCACATGTATCGGGCATTCGTCCAACTTGACTGCAAAATGGGTAGTAACGTTACACCGGTTATCACGCATGGGTCTGTCTGGATCGGGCACGGCTAATACTAATCGTAATATAAAATCTGAATTTCGAGAAAGTAAAACTACTGGCTCATATATGTAGACGCGCTCGTGATATTTATACATATACTTCGAAGTATATACATACCGGTACAGTACGTATAGTATATACTGACTGTATCTATACAAATGTGAGTTCATTCAGATTCATCAATCAGCCTGTTTCCTTAGATTCCGATGTATCAAGTCCTATCAGTTCCATTGGCATATTGCTTAAGCTTTCAACGAGGTATAGTACCCGGAGCGACGTGACCTACGATCTATCAGCTCTAAAAAGGCATGTGACAACAGCGTGAATGAGGAGATTTCTGACGGAAGTGGAGTGTCTATTGATGCGATGTACAGAGTGATACACATCGACTGGAATGCTTTCAAAATATTATCTATCAAATGAATATACCGGTTTGTTTAGAAAAGGTGCTAATTGTTCTTACCGTTAATACAGGAACGTTTGCTGTACTATTATTTAATAATAGAGTAAGGTGATTCATGTAATTCCTGGCCAGCATGCAATTCCCGGCCAGCAAATGGCCAATCACAATCATCCATGGTCGATGATTGGACAAAATTACGTACTCTTGTATCACATACTTGTAAGATTTCATATTCTGCTTGTTCGACATGGAATACAGTTTTTATATAAGTTGCACTTCTAAATTTAATTACTTTAATACTTTATAATATCATTATTAAGAGGTTCTGAGGATTTTGCCACCCAAATCAGGTATACATTATTCAAGTAACTTACTGGCGGGGAATTAAGTTCACACAGGGAAATTTCAATTTTAGAAATTCGACGAGCAAATTGACCATGCGATACAAATGTTGGGACCTGCATAAAGTTATAAAGCTCGTGACGATCTTCAAAATGCGTGTTTTCGCAGCCTCAGCGGATGAAGGAGTGACAAGTTATGGCACTCAGAAAGTAGGCCAAGCTGGTCGGGAATTACATGAATCACCTTACAGGACGAATTGCTTCGGAACTTTTTGCCTCACTCCAAGTTTTGAACGAATATGTCTTCAGATCCGTAGAGTGTGGGCCTGGATCACACACCCATTTTTGTCCAATAAGTATTTCGGAAATTTGGTTCACTGTCAGAGTAATTCGAAGGATTTGTATGTCACGTACTACGGACTTCGAAGTATTTTGGACTGTGGATGATCAAACTGATCAACAATTCATTGCCAACTTTTAGATAACGTTGGTCTCTTGCATTCTCCAAATTTTGGGTCCAGAGAATTTTTCACTTTTGTTCAATTTGTATGAAATTGCCAAAATATGCTTTTTTTCGACGAAACCTTCAGTATTGAAGGTTAACTGGTTCAATTAACCATGTCTCAAATGATCACCAAACGTTCATTGGTCGAGTCATTTCTTGGCAGGTTACAAAATGTAAACATATGCTACGATTGTTAACAAATGCTATTAACAACTTCTACTGTATTTTCTACTAACGATACATTGAGCACTATACTATGCCAACTTCAGCTCTACTTCGAGTCAGCCGCAAAATCCCTGCCTGGGATACCATGCCGGAAAGCGTGAACACATCAGTTACCTCGAAAAGTGAGATTTGAACCAATCAGCGGCCATGCCCTAACAGTTGGTCGGAACGAAACAAATGTATGCGAAAAATATGATTCTGGTGGCAGTTTTGCCTGTGAATAGACAGTATCCGGATAGAAGTGTCATTATACGGACTCTACACTTCAGTCATATTCGACCTCCATATTCCGGATACGACATTTGGTGTGTGCCACGCAGTCGAACAATTTCGCCGAGCGGAGCATGGACAACTTGTTCGACCTGGAGAGCTTCCTGGACGAGCACGAGACGCAGAAGCTAGTGGAGTTCACGCTCAGCAGCCCCGAGATGACAGGCAAAAAGGAGCAGAATGAGGCGGATAAAGACAAGGCCGTCAAGAAAGCTAGCGTGTACTACCGCGAACGACGCAAGGTAATGGGCTCCTCGCAGCAACTATATGCTCAAAGTGTCGGCGTCGTTAGAATGAAGTGGATTACTTGGTGTCACGGAAGCGAGCGCTGGAGGTAGAGCTACTACAGTTGCATGAACGCAAGGTGATCCAAGAAGCCGAAGCGAAGCGCAGGAAGCGCGAGGCTGAGACCCAGGAAAACCTGCTGCGGGATGCCGAGGACCAGAATTCGTCGCTGCGAGACAAACTGCTGTCCCAGATGGAGACACTAAAGCTGCTCGAGTCATTCTTCATGAGCCAGTCTGCCCTTTGTGTACGACCCACTCCGTCGCATCCGGGGGCAACTCCTGGACTTACTCCATATGTTACAGGTCTTTGCGCGCAAGCAACCGACGAATCCGCTCTACTTCCTCCCTAGCGACCCCCAGACCCGTGAGCGCCGCTTCCGCGACACCATCGCCACGGCCTTGAGCGAAGTCGATAGCGTCATGGCGTCCAAGCACCTGTCGCCACCCACGATGCCATTGCCACATACGGAAACCTTTGTGCGTTTTCAGCCGCAAGTGACACACAACTCCAAGATCGAGATCGAAGTCATCCGGGTGGTTGAATTCCCGGGTTATTCCGTCGGCCAAGTCAGCGACGCGATCTGGCGACTCATCCACTACCAGCTCAAGCAACTCATGCATTACGACACCACGGCGCGGTGCGAGGTACGTCGTTATCGTCGTCTGTGTATACTTAGTTACGAGTTATAAGAATGGAGGTGTGTCATAGGTGCTAGAAGAAGTGGACCCCTATACATTCTACTCGCGGTACCAGTGCCAGTTCGCACAGGGCCAGCCCCTGGTCGAATCGTACTCGATCTGCCACCGAACCATGACGTCGGCCGGCATCACGTTCGTCTACCGGTGCTTCCTCGACGACGAGAGGTACCCCGCAGGCGACAACTTTTCTCGCCATGACGAAAACGGGTACTTGGTCGTGTATGCCAACCCCAGCACCAACGTCACGACCGCCAAGATGGTGTCGCTCCTTCGCCCGTTGGCTAATGCCGCCAACGCCCCCGTCGGCCTTGTCACGGAGGAATTCATGGGTTACCTGCATGACTCGTCTGAGATTGGCCTCCGGATACTCCACGGCAACCTCCACGACCTAGGTGGCACCGCGTCGTGAGATTTGATTGGTGGATTGGTAGCCGCGAAATGTATCATACAAAACCTAAGTGTTTTCCATTCGAGTAAGCTGGTGCAACAGACGTTCCGAGGTCGACAGGAGAGGGAAGGGTTTTTCGCTTGCACCAGGATGCTTATTGTGGATTCGACATATTTCTTTCGGCGTGGGTGGGTTGAAAGAACCTATTATCCATGTTTATTGTGAAGAAGTATTATTAATAGTACTACTACTCTTTTAAGAGTATATTTGTCACTAAAATTAACTGTACACTTCGGTTTTCCCGGATAGCATTTGTTGTATCCGGTACAATTTCGGATAAATGTACGTTATCCGGGAAATTTGGTGTGTTGTCGGCAAAACGAGAAAATTTACTGTTAGTGTCGCTGCAAACCAAATATTTAATTTCCCGGATAATAGATAAATTATCCGTAACTTCGAATAGTACTACTGAGTAGAAAATTACGGCTGTGTTGTTCTAATTTATGGTACACTGTATGCAGGTGTGGAGATACCATCATTTATTCTTTATAGCCAATCATACTGCACATTTTAGCCAATCATTTTGATTTATGGTGATTTCGAAAATTCTTCGAATTGGGTGAAAAGCACAATATTACTTTCCGCAGAACATCTCATGGACAAACGTGTTGCCATCTTACTGTAGTGAATTCAACGCGTGGTAGGTGTTGGAATACATGAGATCGTCACTCGAAGTGAATGATCTCGGTTTAAACGCAACGCTGGCAATTGATGTTGGCAAGAGCCAACTACAGTACTGTATGTACTACCGTAGTTAGACGTAGACATCACTGGGACAAATGCGTGCGTCACTAACGTTACAATTTTATACTTCCACCATGACAACAAAGTAAGAATTCGGAGATGTTCTTATGCAAACCACCGTGTCAATTCTGCAAGAAACCGAAAGAACCCGTTGCTGGACGTAGCTGGACTCGGCGGTGTGGAGTTCGGTTGCCCCCGACCTTCCTCGCAAGGGCATTCTTTGTGGCCCAGCTCAATGCACCGTTGTCTGGTTGTGACATTGCCATACAGCTGAACCACGGATTCCAAGTCTAACGGACTCAGCTTCATGCGTTGGCCCAGCACTTCCGACCCTTTTTCATCGCAGGCATCCCGCGTGGGGAGGATGCAGTTGTCCTGGTCTGGTGATTGAGACACGAGGCAGTACTGAATCGACGCTAACGTTAGGTAGATCAAAAGTCACGACACGGACCAACGAGCTAAGCAACGCCCGAGCATGCGTGTGGGTACAGTACTGTAGTAAGATAACAACGACCGTGTTTGGGAATGCACAACCCGCCGTGGATCCGTAGTGCATGATCGAGGCGGGGTCGTTCTTGAATAGTTTGACGGCAGTTGTAAACACTTGGTAGTTGTTTCTCGATACTTTAAGCTCGACTGGGATGACAATCACTTTGCGCTCGGGGTGCGAATGTGCCCGATAGCGCGTAGTCAAACTACCGGTAGAGTGCCAATAATGTCAACGAGTGCAGTAGTAAGTACTACTGTATCAGGTGCATGTAGAAATGACCAACTAACTTCATGGACGACACGGCCAGTGCCTGTGAGGTCGTCAAAGCAGGCGGCGTTCAGGTTGAGGACTTGGGGGTCAGCGTTCTGGAAGCCCACGGCAGCGTAGCATCCTGCGTCCCAGTTGTTAATATTGGCGTAGTTGAGGCAGTTGCCACAGATGGCCTTGCCGCCGATCATCGTGACATTGACCGAACACGCAGAAACCTCGAGGAATCGAATGGTGGTCTCGTCTTGGAACTGCGACATGGCGTTATCAATCTGCGCCCGTTGCGATGATGTAAAGTTGGACGCGATGATGTAGCATACTGTACGACGCCTTGCGGCCATGTTTGAGTCAGAGGGGCACCACCAAGCTATTGAATCATCTAACAACCATATACATGGGTACCGGTAGCCACTTGGGGAGTACACTAATCGCCGGCTAGGAGAGATCGCAGAGCAGTTCATGTCCACTAGGGCGGGTGTGTCGGCTACGCCGAGCTCTTCGTGGCATACAACCTTCCCATCCAAACACACAGTGTACAAACGTCCCTTGTGACCTTTCGACCCAGTTAGCTGCAGCGTTTGGCGATTTCGAAGTGAAGTGCCTTCAAACTCACACGACAGTGCAAAGTCCACCGCTGTGGCGGGGTTTGTGTGTGGTTGCGACGGAGAATGGCGGAGCTTGTGGTGTGTAGGTCGTGGTAACGTAGTTGTTGTGGGCTTGTGGTGGTGGTGATGGGCACGCAAGGATCGACTTGAGGTCGTAACACTGTTGGAATGACCAGTGGGGCTGCTGGCAGATACCGTGGACAGTTGTTGACATGACACAAGGGCGCCGACAGCGACGACGATAGTAGAGCTTCGCATCCACAATGCTGCTGCTACAGCTCAAATGACATGGTCGTGTTGCTGATCGTGGTAAGGTAGTGCACCGATTAACTAGACGGCACCTAATTCCTGGACGGTTTGAGTTTTCACCAATAGTACTTCTGCATTTTGAGTTGAGTGAATTTGATTGGATATGATAATATTCGTGGTTGTAATTATATACAAACTCGAGTGACGATATTTGGCGCAATTTTTTCGCGCCAATTGAATAAAAATACTCATTGACTTTTGACTTTCCCATTTTGAAACATGCCCGCCACGTATCATCAAATCCTTGATGCGATTCGGCGCGTCGAAGCTGGTGAGTCCAAAGCGGCTGTCGTCCGGAGCTCTGCTGTCTCCAGGGCCACGTTGTTCCACTACATCAAGATGAAGAAGGACACTGGCGCCATTTCCATCAACAAGCGAGGGCCGCACCAAGCTCTCCCCTCATCGATTGAGCAGGACCTTGTTGCTTGGATCGCTGCGATGCAACGTCGTGGAATGCCGGTTGAGCGAGGGGAAGTCATCCACAAGGCGAACTCGATATTGGCTGTATACCATGGCGTACCACGGAACGTTACTCGAGGATGGTACCATAAGTTTTGTGTACGCAACCCTATCATTGCTGACCGCGTGGCTCAGAAGCTGTCAAAGAGTCGCAACGCAGTTAACAAAGAAGGTATAATACATTACTTTAACGCGCTAATCAAAGGCACTCTGGGATTCTCGTGCACCGCGGCAGATGTCTACAACATGGACGAAACGAGCTTCAAGACAAAGTCCCAAAACAAGAAAGTCGTCGCCATTCGCGGGTCAAAGAACGTTTGGTATGAAGAAAATACCCCACCGTACCACCTCACCATTGTCGTGGCTGCTGCATCCGACGGCACTCTCGTTCCCCCGGCGTTTATTCTCCCTGGACAGTCCTGCGAGAGTACTATCTTGGACGAGTGTCCTGTCGATGACGCGCTTGTGACCACGGCTCCTAAAGCGTTCATGAACTCAGCGATCTTCAACAACTGGCTGATTACCTTCGGAGAGTGGAAGCTTCGCTGCCGTGCCGCTAGACCTGCCGTACTTGTCCTAGACAATTGCTCTTCTCATCACGGCGTAGACAGTGAGATGATCTGCGAAGCGTATGGTATTGTGTTGGTCTACTTACCTGCAAACGCGACGCATTTGCTTCAGCCGTTGGACGTCGCAATCTTTCGCACATTCAAGCGCGACATCAAGACAGCTGTGACGACGTACCTGCGCGCAGCGAACACTGACACCTTGCCGCGATCGAATGCGATCTCGATTGCAGGCACTGCGTTCAACAAACTGATCAGTCACGACTTTCAGTACGACCGTTGCCATGCTGGAGGCATGTTCAAGAACGGTTTTCGTACCTGCGGTGCCTGGCCGTTATCGTTGCCCGCCATGTTGAAGCGCCTCGACTTGCAATCCAAGAACTGTGTCAATAGCGACCTTGGTGCAGCCGCCTGGATCAGAACTCAAGAGTATGCACGTGAGAACGTCATTACCGTACCTGCGCGAACACCGAAGAAGGCGAGAAAGCGTGTTGTCACTGATGGCGACTTGTTCACGAAGGAAGGCTTGCACACGAACGCTTCCAAGCCAACCAGAAAGCCAAATGTTAAGCGCAAAAAGTCCAATTGAATTTTTATTCATTCATTCTTTTATA
>NW_009798269.1:23192-28328 GCF_000520075.1 Aphanomyces astaci | reverse complement strand
AATCAGAAGTATTATAATGTAAATTATATTAACAGTATACAAATGTCAAGATATGTTGGCCGTCCAGATTTGGATGTCGTTAGAAAGTCATGAGATTTCTTATTTGCTGTATTTAAATTGCCTACAAATCATGAAGTGTTTCTTTTCACATTTGGATTAACACCATAAAATTATGCTTGAATTATATATTCAGGACATAATCGTAGAATATAAAAATTCGATATGACAGCGAAGCTATGAAGGTTTGAAAAATGACCAATACTGTGATCAGAAACCGTCCAGAAAATCGATGCACTACCTTACAATCATTCACTAATCGCACGCTTATAGAGAGTTTTTGAAATAATATAAAAAATATTCAGTTTTGAATCATCGCACTTTGGGATTATACTTTGAATTGGTACAGTGTATCGAATTGTGATACTATTAATAGTCTAAAAATTGTGAAATCCATTTTACTTTTTTGTAAAATTGAGAAATACCAGTTTTCTGGGTGATTACTATAGGCGCACTGAGGTTTCATTCACATTTATCGATTGCACCTCCGTTTTTCAAAACTACTACTACGTAGTACTTGAGCCATTCTTGTTGGCATACCTTCCACAAGCTTTCGGACGTACAGTGCTGGGCAGTAAAAGTGGACGAAAAGTAGCACACACACAAATATAAATATAACTTCAAAAAGTAGAAATTAGAATAGCAAGTTTTAATTGGACATTAACCAGAAAAAGCAAGTTGAAATAGGCAATTTTGTATGGAGCGCAAGGTGAACCACCTTGCGAATTCCATAAATACTTCTGAAATTGTATAGTTTCAATTAAATATATCTTCAAGTTTGTATTAATGATTCTTATTTTTCATGTGTCTGTCTCTTTTTGGAATTGAATTCGCAAGGCAGGTCACCTTGCGAATTCAAAATTGTCCAATTTTGTCCAATCAGATGCCGTGAAATCACGAAAATCGCTGCGTAGATTCATCACGCTGTGTTGCAATATATTCTACTCCTGTGATGACGGTTGATGCAAGGAGCCTTGAGATAATTGTGTAGGCTGTGTATGAGAGCAAGATCATGTGATGTGGTATTCAGGACTCGGTCAATTCTAACAGGTCTCGTTTCACCACTTGCCTACTAACCCAATGAAATTGGCCATCCCTCATTCCACCATCCAGCCCGTGTCGGTACCGTACACCTCCCTGCCGGTGTGATCACGTAGTTGCGCGGGTGGTGACGCAAGACGTCTTGGTGGCACCCATCGCAAGTGCTGAAGTGGCGGCTTTAGCACTTTTCGTTTGCGATGGGTGCTACCAAGACCTCTTGCGACACCGCGTTGGCCCACCAGAGCCACCACGACATTGCGACCCAACCGAGCGTACAACATAATGTTAGCTGTAAGGGGAGAACCACTAAGGGGAGAACCACATTGGAGATAGTCGGAGTGCACTCATCAGTGCACAATTCTCTGGAGCAGCATCACTGTAACGTCTTCTGTCAGTGTTATAGCCAATCGTGTGTACTACGTAGTACTACGTAGTAAGAAACAAGGTGTGATGGATTCTGATTGGATATTAAAAAGGAGCAAGGTGGCTCACCTTGCGAATTCCATTAACAAGTCAAATATACAAAACCATGTGGAAAATTTAACTCCTCTGTGATTAGGTCAATTCAAACTCGAATCGAAATGTCCGATCGTCACCCGAGGACATTTCCCCGGTGCTAATGCCTGTCAAACATTCGAAGCAGCAACAACATTACACTAATACACAGTGCAAGCGTCTCCTCTTGTAGTTTCGCTCCTACCATGAACGACAACCAGTACTGCCACAGCTATGGGGCTCCGCCCACGACTTGGAAGCGGTGGAGGTCGAAGGAGGAACTAATCCTGAAAACAACAAGCGTCACGGACGGTGCCCGACGATGGGCGGCCAAGCCCATCGCGCCGGTACCGCATGTATGTATTCCAAGAAGAGCTCTTGCATGCGGGACCGGCGCGACAAAGAGAAGTACATCGGTGTCTTTCACCTCATGGTATAGGTCAAACGCAATCAACGGCCGTGGTTGCAACAATACCTCCTAACGATGCAAAACCTAGCAAATGGGTATGAATGCCTTAGTCGTTTGTTGCACCGTTTCTGTGCCAGCCATCGATTTTCCCACGTGTACCTTGTATCAACAAGGTCACACCAGCCCACCAAGCAAGACGTTGGCAGAAGTGGTGAAGTCGTTCTAAACATTCTGAACACATTTCGTACGTCCTGACTATCCGAGCTGATGGTACATGCAACATATTTATATGTCGCCTATAAAATGATTTAATAGGTGTCAAGCTGCCGCTATTGTTCATCGTCAAAGGGAAGCCAGGTGGGCCAACGGACAAACTCGAGTTGCTTCAGTACGGTCAACGTCATGTGTACCGGTATGCTGTTTAAGCAAACGCTTGGATGGATCACCGTGTCTGGGGCATCTATCTGGAGTATTTATTTGCTCAGCATGTAGAGGACGCGTCGGTGCTAATGGTTGATAATCTCGACTGTCACGTCTCCGAGGAGTCGCATAAGAAAGTGGCTGAAACGCTGTTTAGTGTTGTGGAACCACTGCCCAAGAACTGGACTAGTCAGTGCCAGTCGCTTGATGTTGGTATTATAGGCCCGTCAAGGCCATATTGAAGTCTGAGTGGCTTCTGGAGGATGAGGAACGCGGAACCGACGAAATGACAGCGCAAGAGAAACGTTGTGCTACAATCAATCGTACCATTCGTGTGTGGAACAAAGTTACTGATAGTACTGTAGTTCAATCATTTGACAAAGCTGTACCTAGTGTTATTGGATTGTAATACAGCCCTTGTTATTCATCGGTGTTGTTATGATCGGCGCTTTGGCAGGCCAATCCATTAAACCAATGCCGCTTTGCCCGATATGAGCTCTTGTGAATCTTGAGACGTGGATTGGGGCGTTGTTTTGTTGAAAAATGGGGTCAATTATGCCATGTTGGGGTTTTCCCAGAAACGGCAACAGGTACATGTCCAACGTCCTGCAGTAACTAGTACTGTTTTGTTTGCCTTCAAGGAAGGCTAATTCAGTGCGGCCAAACGCGCTCATTCCAGCCCAAATCATGACGCTTCCACCACCACTCACTCGCTTGGTGAAAATGTCTTGATCCTTTCTGAGGTATTGCCAGTACTATTGATAGCCATCTGGGCCATCGAAATTGAATTTCGTTTCGTCACTAAAGACATGTTGGCCCAGAGGTTTGATTTGGACATCCATTCGGCAGCTAATTTCGCCCTCGCTTTCTTATGGCGTTGTTTAAGAGCTGGGCGTGGTTTTCTCTTGATGTACTTGGCAAGCTCTATTGAGCGCAGCCAGTGTCGCACAGTAGATGCATTTACTGTGCTATTTAGTGCGTAGGCGATCCTTTTGGACGAATAATGCTAAGCCGTGGCGAGGCGAAAGATTTGTCTCAACATTCGCTTGGTGACTTTTGGCTTACGACCAACTGGTTTATTGGGTCTTGGCGTGGTTTAGGACTACAAACATGTCCTTATGGCTTTTCGCTGCATCCAATGGCTTTAGCAATGTAGCGATTGCTTTTACCTTTATTGTGAAGGGCATGAACGGCGCCAACTTGCTCCGAGGTCAAACGTTTGCCTCTTGGCATGAAAGGTTTTGAAAAATGATCATTTGACAAGGTAGGACTGCAATTACTTATATTTAGAATGCTTTAATTGGGCACAAATGGCTAGAAACTTGGCTTTTTTGGATGAAATCTCAGTGCTTCTATAGTTTTTATCCCCCTGAAAATGGTTTTTCTCAATGTTACAAAAAAATAAAATGGATTTCACAATTTTTAGTCTAGTATCACAATTCGATACGAATTCAAAGTATAATCCCAAAGTGCGATGATTCAAAACTGAATATTTTTTAAAATATTTCAAAAACTCGAGTGGGTCTATATGTACTACACCATTTTTCAATTGACTTGGACATTTTATCGATGGATTCGGTTGATATACCATTGGATTGAGTGGCGTGCCCATTCGAATGAATGAGTGCCCAATGGATTTGGTACCCACGTTCGGTGTGCCCATTGGATTTGGCACGACCCCCTCGTGTGCCCATTCGATATGCCCATGCGCCTTATAGAATTGGTTTGTACCCAACCAAACAACCTTTAGATCATTCGAAAGTGTCGTGCACTCTTTACAGTTGGCAATTGCTTTTTCTAGAACATCGGACGGGGGGTTCTATAATTCTCGCGCGCTTTTCGTCACTTTCAAATCTCCCGCGTGACAGTGAACCATGGAGAACACAGCACCCCAAACGCCACCAAACGAACGTACAAACGCATTCCGTTGTCGGCCAAGAAGCGCATAGTTGATGCGTTCAACAACGCGATGGACTGGAAGCGCGTCGCTCAAGTGAACGGCGTCAACATCAGCAGCGCACGAAATTGGCTGCATCTGGACTCGTTGACGTCGAAACAACGAGGTATGAAAGTCGTGTCTACTCGATCTAACATTGTCATGTAAGGGGAATCACGACTCCTGACGGAGGAAAACGTCGACATGCTGCAAAGTTGGGTGGAGCATGACGTCCAAATCACGCTCCAAGAGATCAAAGATCGATTGGCGCTTGATTTGGTGTAACGACGTCACTCCAGTGGCGTCATAGGGTTATCGACCAATCAGAACAGACGTCACTGTTGACGTCAGTTTACGACCAAGCTCGATTGGCGTGCGGCGTGCTCGGCCATGGACACCAGAAGTTCCTTCTGCAGAGCGCACGTATATATAGCATTAGATATAGTATAGTCACAGTAGTCATGCATGTAGATGTAGATAACGCCAATCAATCAGTTTTACAATTTCCTCTGCGTTATCAACTCCCTACATTTGGGCATCGAGGTGTCCACATCGACTTTGCATCGTGAACTCGACAAACGTGTGTTCACGTACAAGACGGTTCATTATGAACCCTTACAAATGTTTTATTTTCATCCTTTGGATGATTTATTGTATTCATTTTTGAGTTTTCCTAATTGAATGCAAGCACGACACTTTTGAAGGATCTAAAGGTTGTTTGGTTGGGTACAAACCAATTCTATAAGGCGCATGGGCATATCGAATGGGCACACGAGGC
>NW_009798269.1:2812-12751 GCF_000520075.1 Aphanomyces astaci | reverse complement strand
CTCAAGTGAACGGCGTCAACATCAGCAGCGCACGAAATTGGCTGCATCTGGACTCGTTGACGTCGAAACAACGAGGTATGAAAGTCGTGTCTACTCGATCTAACATTGTCATGTAAGGGGAATCACGACTCCTGACGGAGGAAAACGTCGACATGCTGCAAAGTTGGGTGGAGCATGACGTCCAAATCACGCTCCAAGAGATCAAAGATCGATTGGCGCTTGATTTGGTGTAACGACGTCACTCCAGTGGCGTCATAGGGTTATCGACCAATCAGAACAGACGTCACTGTTGACGTCAGTTTACGACCAAGCTCGATTGGCGTGCGGCGTGCTCGGCCATGGACACCAGAAGTTCCTTCTGCAGAGCGCACGTATATATAGCATTAGATATAGTATAGTCACAGTAGTCATGCATGTAGATGTAGATAACGCCAATCAATCAGTTTTACAATTTCCTCTGCGTTATCAACTCCCTACATTTGGGCATCGAGGTGTCCACATCGACTTTGCATCGTGAACTCGACAAACGTGTGTTCACGTACAAGACGGTTCATTATGAACCCTTACAAATGTTTTATTTTCATCCTTTGGATGATTTATTGTATTCATTTTTGAGTTTTCCTAATTGAATGCAAGCACGACACTTTTGAAGGATCTAAAGGTTGTTTGGTTGGGTACAAACCAATTCTATAAGGCGCATGGGCATATCGAATGGGCACACGAGGGGGTCGTGCCAAATCCAATGGGCACACCGAACATGGGTACCAAATCCATTGGGCACTCATTCATTCGAATGGGCACATCCCTAAATCCAATAGTGACCTGTCCGAATCCATCGAGAAAATGTCCAAGTCAATTGAAAAATGGTGTACTACTAGTACTACTACTTCAAGTACTATTGTTTTCGAAGATATAGTCTGTATTAATAGTAGTACTTCTCCCATGGGGTATTATTGCATCGACACTTTCGAGCTGTCTGTGACGTCTCCATCAAAAATTATCCACAGACCGAACGACACGGCGTCATCCAGCTACAATGCTTACTGTAAATTTCAAAATCGCGACCTTTTCGCAAGCCAAACTTTAGAGGCCGAGCCTGCCATTGGCTGAAAATGTGACCTAACAGTTACCTGTGCGGTTACTACGTACACATATAAATTCTAGGAATAACTTGAGAATTGTATGTGCTTTATTGGATTGAAACAATGGCAATTTACATTTTTTAACAAACGCATCGTGCGATGGGCGTGCGATTGACGACGGCAACACACCAAGCGGGCGACAGACGCATGGGACCATTTCACGTTTAGCGATGAAAGTGCTGTCGGCCGTCATTGTCGTAGGTGCTGCTGCGTCCGTGGGTGCATTGAGCCCTTCGAAAGGCAGCTGCATCACCCGTGAAGTCGGAATCATCAAGGCCGGGACGTACATACCCAACAACCACGTCCTCACAGCGTGGGGTATGGTCGGAGTGCACGGCCACATCTACGTTCGGTGCGACAACGGTGTATTGACATGTCGCCAAGACAACGGCATCGCCGACGCGATGGAGATGCCCAAGGTGAACTGTGAAAAGGCGAATGCGAACCGCAAGTTGGGTGTGATGATCGACCCTGAGAAGATCCTGCTGTGGCCCAATCAAACGATGTGCTACTCGTACGACTCCAAGTTCTCCAAGGACAAGATGAAGCTTATGAAGGAAGGCTGGGAGCACTTGAAGCTCACGGGGCTCACGTTCATGACAGTAAAAGCGTGCAAGAAACACCCGAACAAGAAGGCCTTGTGCGGCGGGTGCAAGAACTTCGTCTCGATCAGGAACGATAAGCCTGGCTGCTTTGCCGCGGTGGGGTATCAGGCCAAGGGCGGCCAGAACTTTAACATCCACGACGACTGCTTCGCGCCAGGCTACGGCCGGTTCGTCCACGAAGTGTTTCACAGCCTTGGCATATACCACGAGCATGTCCACGCGAAGCGAAACATCATTATCATCCCGTCCGAGCTCAAGGTCGCGCGCAACAATTACATGATGAAGATCGACTCGGTGCACACCAAGTACGACGAGAAGTCGATCATGCACTACTCGCAGGCGGCGGGCGTGTGCATCCCGCAGCAGAAGTACAAAGACGTCAAGTTCTGCGACATCGTCGAGAGCGAGGCCCAGGGGTGTGTGGAGCCACTGCTGAAACACTGCGACAAGGACGCGTCCAGCGTGTTGGGCCAGCGCAAAGGCATGAGCGACGAGGACATTGCGACGGTGAAAGCCATGTACGGATGCACCCAAACGGGCAAGGAAGCCACGATCTGGGAACTTCAAAACGAACAGAAGGCTGCTGCCAAGAAGGGCAAGAAAGAGGACGATGACGATGACGATGATGATGAAATCTAAGCTAGTTAACGTTAATGAAAAGTTTATGTTTATTGCTTGATTTGACGTGGTAATGTACATACATCGTCGAAGCCACTATTTACGATCAACCGAAATGGATGTCCATCCCCATAGCACCAAATATGCTACGTATTAATACTAATACTATGTATTAATAGTATAACCTACTTACTATTTGTGCATGTCTTGACGAATTAGTACCAGCATGTTACCACTCCCTCGTACATAACATACTTAATTACATTGCGTCATTGTCATCGTCGTCATCGTCATCGTCATCATTGTCATCGTCATTGTCATCATTGTCATTGTCATCGTCATTGTCATCATTGTCATCGTCATTGTCATCATTGTCATTGTCATCATCGTCATCGCTGGATGTGGTGGCATCAGCTTGGTCGGCTTGAGTAGCGTGAAAGAGGAGACGGTCGATCGCTTTGACTTCTTTGGACGATATTGCCTTGTACAGCACTTCGATGCTTTCGACATCTGTGGGACTGAGTCCATCTCGCTGGCCCAGCACCAACGACGCCTTGTCGTCGCAGTCGTCGAGGGTGGGGACGACGCACCCCGTCTTTTCGCTGCTTTCGTCAATGTCGCAGAACTGGACAGTCAAGTCGGTGGGAACGCACACGCCCCCCGACGCCCCGTAGTGCATGACCGACCCCATGTCGTACGCGGTCAGTTTGGTATCCGTTTTCTTTACGTAGTTGTTGCGGGATGCTTTGAGCGCTTCTTCGACGATGATGATCTTGCGCTTAGGATGCGCATGTTCGTGAAAGAGGCCGATGGCGTGCCCAAACTCGTGCTGGACGTGACCAGGGGGCTGGTTCAGGTAGCAGTCTGGGTGCAAGTTGATCACTTGGTTGGGCTTGCCTTCGTATCCCACAAATGCAAAGCAGCCCGGCTTGGAGTCCTCCACAAGTGCAAAGTTCTTGCAATTCCCACACAAGGTTGGCATGCGCAAGGCGAGGCATTGCTCGACTGTGATCACGCGAATCGGGGTCTTTGTGCGGTACTCGGTCACGGTGGCTTCCAGGTACGGCTTGATGGCCGGATCGGCCTTGTCCGACAGCGCATAGCAGACAACGCCAGCCGGCCACAGCTCGGCCGCGGGGGGGTTCACCATGAGTCCCAGGCGTCGCCCCATATCCACGTCTGGGTCGTGCATGATGTCGTATTCTGCCAGCGCTTGGTCGCAGTCTACACTTGGCAACGATGGCTGGTCTAGGATTTGATCGCTGACTTTGCAGTGGTACACGCCGTCTTGGCACACGCGGTAAATCGCGCCCTTGTACCCTGGATGTCCGCGCAGGTACTCGATGGCGCCGTGGCGGTAGTGCACCTTCTCCTCCTCGTGATAGCATGAGTCATATGCCGCCCCGACTGTGGCCAAGCATGCCAGCCATGTGAGCTTCATGGCATGAGATTTAAGATGACGTTATGACATTGTTGCTGAGCTGATCGAATGTCGTGTTGTTCACAATTGACCACCAACGCTGGCATTAAGTTCGCAATATATTCGATCTTCATCGACATGTCGAAAGAATAGACAGACAACCTACTGACCAATCAAAACAATCAACACATTCAAGTGGCCAATCAAACGCTTGCATACTTTCGAATTAGTGTGTGACTGCAAATAGTGTGGATGGCGTCGCAAATTTTTGAACTGTCAGTACAAAAAATCGATCGATGGATTTGGTGAATCACGTTTTTGTATGGTGGGTTAAAAACCTAAAGTATGACCACGTTAAATCTCAACTGACTGATACTGTAATGATCATCAAGGTAACTTTACATGTTAGTGGCCAAAATCTACTTGGTTTAAAGTCTATTACTCGACCGTTCTTGATATGTAACATCCCTTCACCACGACTACAAGTAGATCTGTCGAAACTACTACACCGTTAATGGTAATTAGTGCGGACCGCACTAATTTTCAACCTCGTCACCAGACCTACGGCACATATATTAGTGCGGACCGCACCAATTTTGAATATTGAGAATTAGTAAGGATTATTATCTTGATTTGTATAACGTTATGTGGGATTTGTGATGAAAAGTCACATCACACATCGACATTGCTGTAAACAAACAGTCAATAGTGCAGACACGTTATATACAAGGGTTATTACACCACACTGGATGGCTTTCCACATATGACTACCAGAGCAAATTGGGCATCGTGGTATACACCCCAAACACCCAATCTTGCACGAAATTGGTCCGCACTAATTACCAACGACAAATTTCGGAAATTCCATCATACATGTATTAGTCAGGACCGCACTCGATCCACCACAAATTTCGCAAATTCCATCATACATGTATTAGTGAGGACCGCACTCGATCGACACCTGCACCGAACGAGGGTTTGTTCCGCTGTGGGAATATGCGCGCATGTGCGGAGTCACCCACGCCATCGACGACGCCGAATTTTTTGGTCAAGTATAAGAATATTTAAGTACTACTGAGATCCAATTCCAATGCGGTTATAGTACCTGTAATTTTGAATCCACACGAATTCTCAATCCGTACTAATCACAGTCAACGGTATACGTAGTATGTCTCGTTTTTTACTTTGAATGAAATTTTGAGAAATGAATTTGAAATAGTCGGTTTTGAGCAATGTTGGAAGACGTGCACCATATTATTCATACATATATAAAGTATTACTATTAATATTACTGTAAATCCTGGCATGTGGATTGACTTATTTATGGAATTCAGGAAAATTTCCTACGATTTCATACTGTGAGGGGGCCTTTGGGAATAACTTTTGCTGCATATACATATGCTACCGATAAGCAGTTAATATGAGCGTTGTAGCTCACAGGCCAAGCTACAAAGCGAACATTTAAACACATCGTCAATGTTGATATTCTCGCTAAAGCGATGTTCCAAACATTCAACATGGGTCATTTTCACTGTATTAACATAATACTATTAATAGTATGGTTCCATACCATAATGACTCGGACAAATATTTGCTGGATATGTGCTTCGGACACGCACTTAACCAAATTTACGCATTAAATGCGAATAGTTAGTTAGTTGTACCACAGGCCTTGTCCGGGTAGCGGCACGGCCTGCGGCCTACCTGCCGCTTTTCCCGACAAGAGGAATCGATTGGACATTCGGTGAAGTGCACGATTGGGGCTCACTCTTCGCCAAGGCACCGCCTGCACAAAATTATACACACGACCTCCGCTACGCTGCGGTGTGCGCAATTTTGTGGGCGGATGCTCTGTCGTCGCTCGCTACTGTAAAGCTGATCGTTCTTATGCGGGTTAATACAATACACAAGTATGTCCGAACATATTCCGTTTGGACACTTTCATTCGGACAAAATATGTTCCTCTTAAGTCCAATACAAATGCCAAGTATGTCCGACTGAAATTGTCCGAACGTGTCCGCAAAGTGATCATATTCACCCATATCTAATAAACGCGTTTTTCATTCTGTTCATAAAAATAGGTGAAGACCTGAGAACAATCCTCTCATAATCGATACTAGTACATATTATCAGAAGCCCCCTCGCAGCTGTCGACTACTGCTAACCAATGAAAACACTCCTGTACAATGATTGGATAATTAATTACAAATCCATGTTTATCATTAACGTTAAGTATTAATGACTAAACAATAAATGCTGCATGATACGAGTACAAATATACGACGATGGAATACCGTAGTCATGTACTACGGTAGTATTTTCGACATCAATGTTGACTGTAAGCATCCATGCCGTTACCAAGACCATGCCGGAGAACAGAGGGAAATGTGGAGAAATGACGATAACATGATTATTCCGACAAGATACTCATTCCGACAAGGATTCTATTGGATAATCCTAAGTAGGAAGGGTACAGTGAATGAGGGCTCATTCATATATACACCTAGAATGAAGACCTACTGCGTCCGTCGGGTAAGTCTTTCGTAGGTATGGTGAGGGTAAGGTGCAATGCCACTTGCTTACGTGTAAACACATAAGTACAACGAGCAGCGGCCTCCTTATGACGGATATTGCATTCCTATATTTAGCAAACCTGATTAGGAGTAACTGCCGAAATGTCGGAATATGTCGAACTATTTGGTGAACTTTCGCTGCATTTGAATTTGTATGTGAGACCAGGATATTTCAGATTCCATTCCGACAGAGTTCGTCGGAATATGTCGGAACCGACAGAATTGTGTAGGATAGTTTACTACTTACAGTTAACACTGTAAGTACTATAATAATATGATAGGTAGAAATAGATAATAGAGACGATTCATTGGCCAAAATTAGAGCATACAAATTAACGATCGCTCCTTCTTCCTACGTACTAGTACTACGGTAGTATAACGTAGTACTACAACTTGTGTACTGCTGCTACATACCGCGTACATAATGGTATCAATGTCATTACCGCTAGGACGCCTCACATTCCGCATTGATATACGTACTTCGTAGTACAGTGTAGAGAATTGGCCAATTAATCGCAGGACCAACTCCATACGATTTCGCCAATTCAAAGAATTCTTTATCTTTACTACAAATTCGTATATAACTTGGAAAAAAATTGAGATGGAGGATTTCAAAATGGCGAAAAGTCGCATAGGTGTGCCGTTTGTATGCAATCATAGGTGCACACCTACGATTGCATACAAAAGTCAAGTTCTGTCCTACGAATTCCGTAGAATGGCAACACAATTTCTGCTTTTTGTCCGAATTGAAAATCCAGAGGACGACACTTGGGTATTGTGATGAAATTCCCTTAAACAATGCATATATCACTCGCTTCTAGAAGGACACTACACCACTGTGAATCGAAGCGTCTACAAGACCATGCTATGATCAACTTTCTTCACAGCATATTATTCATGGCCTCATTGAACGTTCCTCGTAATCGAACGATCGCATGGAACGACCACATGGCGGCGTGTTCTGAATGCGTACAGCCTTTGCGTACCTCCATAGTTTAGGGTTTTTCGTCCCTATTTAAGGCTTTTCGGAAAACTATCTTAGTTGAAGTTGGCTGACGTGGATACGAGTATCTTTTTTTCGCATGTCATCGGGGCATACAATTGGCCAGTGAAAAAGCCAACGGTTGATTAAAAATACGTCGCACCATCCCGCCATTTCTTGCCCTGCTCATTTCGACTCTTGCTCGCAACTGACCCAACGACACCGCCACCACCATCATGGAGCAGATTCAATCCTTCGTCGCCAACAAGACCGTGCTTGTTCTCAATGCAGGCAACGTGCAGCTCATGCCAACTATCCTCAACCGCGCGGGGAATGTGCGTGTAGTGGACAGCAAAGGGCTGCGATGGGATCAATCAAACGCCACGTTTGAGCGTGGGAATCCCCTTACCTGCACGATATCCGAACGGTTTGACATTGTTTGGAGCAACGTGGACGTTAACGAGATGGAGCAAGACGACGTCCATCAGTTCGTTGCTGCCACGACAAAATTGGCCCTCGATTCCATCTTTGCGGTGCAGAAAGTCCGCGGCAGTCCAACAGCAGTTGGGATCGACCTACTGGAGAAATGCATCCAGAAACATCACGTGGACATCCATCCCAACCTCTCTATCGTCACAACAGCCGCCATTTCATCGTCAGTGGCAGTGACAGAAGAGAGCGTGGTAGCCGTTTGGTCCGACCGCAAGATGCCCCTGATTTGGCGGGACTCTGTGTACTCTGGCAAGTGTGCGATCATGACGGAGCTGTACTCGGCCCAGAAGGCGTACATCACATCGCTCATGGCCCCGAACCAGCCCACGTCGTACGTCGAAGTCGGCTGCGGCACATCGGAAATGGGGTCGGTGCTGTTCGATCGTATGGCCTATACCGTAGGCGTGGAGATCAACCCGGTGATGATTGAGCTGGCCAAAGACATCCACCCCCTCATGCATGCGCACCCTCGCAACTTTTTGATCGAAGGCAACGCGCTGGAGCTGGAAGCGATCTTGAACCGCGATATGCCAGCAGACTTTTGGAAGTCGTCGCGAGTGGTGGCCATCCTCATGAACACGATTGGCATTTTGCCAGAGGCCATCCGCCAAGGCGTGGTGGATCAAATGGTGACTGTGGCGGGGGACGACGGCGTTGTGGTCATTGGGTGCTGGCACAGCGCGAGCTTCCGTCGCGGCGTTGAGGAGTACTACATGAAGAACCCGCTCCTCGTGGGCGACAATGTAACGCTGGACATGTGCAACTTTGAGACGAGCGACCTGTGGGTGCCGTCGTCCAAGTACGAGTCGCATTGGTCGTCGGAAGCCGATCTCAAGGCATATGTCCAAGCGTATGCCGCTAAAGGCTACGACATCTCGACGCATGTAGCGGGTATTGGGATCTTCTTGACCTGTCGCCGCCGCCGTTAGGCCAAACATGGCCTAACGTGCAAGGGCTCGTTTTGTATATTTCTTTACATGTTAATAGATTTTGTGACATTTTTCTACTGTGTACTACAGTGCGCCAAACTGCGAGTTGCCCTACTCTGTATTGTGCTTTTCATGTAGTTTGCCCGTTGTTTAACTGCATTAAACAACCAGACGTTTAAAATAATATAAGCCCGATTGAAGATGAAACAACGCTAAACACAAGTTCTGCATTTCAGCAGAAAAACAACCCTTACTTTATTTCAGCTGCTAACTACAGTATTCGAGTTGCAGCACCAGGCCAACTTACGCCGTACAACCACCAGTTCATCACGATGCATACCATATTAGGATGTGAAATGGGAGTACTATACATCGTGTAGTCGTAGTGCGCCCTTGCCTTCCACATACAGTGCTAAGAGAGCAGATCAAGAGTTGAAGGTATGGCATAGCTTTGAATCATTGGACAGAGCGACGACTACATGTACTGTAGCCTAACTATATCCTAACGTTATATACATTACTCGGAGTAGATAATGTTAGTACTGTAGTGATCACGGATGGGAGGTCATGTATGTGGCCATAGCTCCTTCAGTTTCATCGTCAAGCTCCTTGACATGTTGACGTAAAGCAAGTTGTTTGCCAGAATGAAAACCGCAAACAACTTGTTTTACGAAAGTGCCAGTAAAACCACCTTCAACCAACCAATCATCGCATTAGATGAAGTAACTTTAAACAACGCACCCAACCGTTATTCAAGTTACTTTAGACATTATTTAAGCCTGAGAAAATTTTAAACAATGAATTTAACCCTGGAATTGCCAAAAAAGGTACAAAGCACAATAATAGTACTTGTTAGAAATCGTTCCACTTGCCCGAACCAGGCATACATGGAGTGCTGTAGTTTCTTGTCGATGCAAAGCAAGTGTGTCCCGCGAGGTTGACCTTGTCCGCTTGATATTACTCCACCTCATATGCGACACTTTGAGGCTTTGTACACACTGCATGTGGCTGTCAAGAATTTGAGTCGTCTGCTGTACAGTCGCCATGATGCGTCGAACAAGGTGGACGCGGTCCACTTGCAAGTGTGTCTGCACAGCTCCGTGCTCTAGATCCGACTGCATGGGCTCAAATGCCTCACACACTTTATTCCTTTGATCCGCCAAGCTCAGGTTCCTCCC
>NW_009798269.1:0-2607 GCF_000520075.1 Aphanomyces astaci | reverse complement strand
GCAGAAAAACAACCCTTACTTTATTTCAGCTGCTAACTACAGTATTCGAGTTGCAGCACCAGGCCAACTTACGCCGTACAACCACCAGTTCATCACGATGCATACCATATTAGGATGTGAAATGGGAGTACTATACATCGTGTAGTCGTAGTGCGCCCTTGCCTTCCACGTACAGTGCTAAGAGAGCAGATCAAGAGTTGAAGGTATGGCATAGCTTTGAATCATTGGACAGAGCGACGACTACATGTACTGTAGCCTAACTATATCCTAACGTTATATACATTACTCGGAGTAGATAATGTTAGTACTGTAGTGATCACGGATGGGAGGTCATGTATGTGGCCATAGCTCCTTCAGTTTCATCGTCAAGCTCCTTGACATGTTGACGTAAAGCAAGTTGTTTGCCAGAATGAAAACCGCAAACAACTTGTTTTACGAAAGTGCCAGTAAAACCACCTTCAACCAACCAATCATCGCATTAGATGAAGTAACTTTAAACAACGCACCCAACCGTTATTCAAGTTACTTTAGACATTATTTAAGCCTGAGAAAATTTTAAACAATGAATTTAACCCTGGAATTGCCAAAAAAGGTACAAAGCACAATAATAGTACTTGTTAGAAATCGTTCCACTTGCCCGAACCAGGCATACATGGAGTGCTGTAGTTTCTTGTCGATGCAAAGCAAGTGTGTCCCGCGAGGTTGACCTTGTCCGCTTGATATTACTCCACCTCATATGCGACACTTTGAGGCTTTGTACACACTGCATGTGGCTGTCAAGAATTTGAGTCGTCTGCTGTACAGTCGCCATGATGCGTCGAACAAGGTGGACGCGGTCCACTTGCAAGTGTGTCTGCACAGCTCCGTGCTCTAGATCCGACTGCATGGGCTCAAATGCCTCACACACTTTATTCCTTTGATCCGCCAAGCTCAGGTTCCTCCCATTTCCCTTGTTGCGGTATTAACTGTAAGTAGAGTTGTCAATCCCACTATGATCTATTGTTGTATGGTAAGTCATCTAAAGACTACAAAAAATGCCTTGTCGTTCGACAGCTATTCCAACTTTGTATTGATATTTACTGAAAGAACCGAGGCGTTTAATAGTAAAACGTCTCCACCTGGCCGAATTGAGTACTATGGTGTAAGATCTGTATGTAGTCTTTAGATGACTTGCACCATAGTACTCAATTCGATCATGATAGAGTAGTACGCACCCATTCCCACATCATACCAACGCGGAAGTTCACCTCGTCTTGATGTCTTGTACGTGTACCCGTTTGGCATCAAGTTTGTGGTGCAATCGTCCATGTCGAACAATCCTTACGGGCCTCGATGGTGACTTGACTCACGTGAGTTTCAGCGAATCCACTTCGATAGCAGACCTTACGGCGTGGTGCACCCACACCGGCTCCTGCGACTCGCACGAGCACGTGATTTGTCGGTCGTGGGAACTGCTGCGCTTCCTTTGCGACGCCAACGCGTTCACTGGATCTGCACGTAGTACAGGAAACGTGTTTGTGTTGAGAAGTTGCACGGAGGCGCAGTTGCGACAAAGAATTCTTTAGTACATCAAGACTAGCACTCATCAAGGATGTCCCAGAGAGGACAGGACCGACCGCGTCAGGGCCGCAGCGACGACGCCCATAGAGGCACGAGCAACGGACCGCGCGAACGACCGCTGGAGCGAATCGACGGGGGTGCACACCCAGTCCCCAGCTGCCCTAAGTTGAAGGGCATCCGCCAGGAACAAGTGCGCCAGTGGCTGCTCGACCGAGAGACATACGAAGAAGACCTGCGGGCCGTATGCATGCGTCGAAACCTCGAAGTGCGGAACTACCGCGAAGGATGGAAGGAGTGCTTCGAAGACAAGAGACTGTTGAAGCAGTTCATGATCATGCGCAAGCTACGAGGCGATCCGAAGGAACTCGACGAAACCGTGCTCGAAACAGAGCTACGAAAGATCGTCGACGAACCCAAGAACGGCGTTGAAGCGGACATCCCGCTGCTGTTCCACGGAATCCACATGGACATGAAGGACGACGACGTTCTCAGCCGCGTGTGTAAATTCTTGGCGGACTGAGACGAACGAATCGAAGCACGCGTGATGAAAGGACATCTGAAGAAGCCCGAGATGCGGAAAAAGACCTTCAAACAGGCTGCCACACATGGTGGATACGTGAACCCTTTCAAAAACCGATGGGAATCACAGAATTTCCGGGTGTGGGAAGAGCAAAAGAGAGAAGCGAGAAAACGCAAAGCCAAAGAGCTTGTGGAGACGGAGGACTTCATCCCACTAACGAACGACAGCGAGGACGAAGTCGACGAACCGGACGTGATTCGGCAAAAGGGACGAACGATCCTAAAAGCCAATTCAGCTGGGCCTAGCAGAACAGTGCGGCGTGTCTACGGCTGGGAGTCAAAAGTCAAACAACGTGAGCCAAGAGAAGTCATGCCGACGGGGTGTCTGAAGTGCGGCGATGCAGCCCATCTATACGACAAATGCCCCGGAGCATCGGCCGAGGACAGAGCCAAAGTCAAGTACGAATGGGCGCTGGTTGCAAAGCGCATGCAGAACGGAAAGACGTTAAAGCCCAAAGCTAAGAAGCT
>NW_009798268.1:1915134-1915940 GCF_000520075.1 Aphanomyces astaci | reverse complement strand
GGGCCGTCACAGGCCACCAGCTCGCAGTAGTGTGTAAGGTCGTCCTTCAACACCAGTACATACTTGGCGCCACTGTATGCTTCGCCCATGTATAGGTAGTCGAAGTGAATTCCTTCGTTGCGTTCCTTTGCGTGCCATCTGGGTGCATACGGTCTGTGGACCATCCTTCCCCCTTTCACATGAGGGCACAGTAAGCATCCGCGGAGGAATTCCGTCGCTCGATCGGCTAGGCGGTCGAGGTAGAATAGGCGCCAGATCGAGGCCACCAGTGCCGCGTGACCACGGTGCCCCATGCTGCCACAGTGGGCAACCACCATGATCCGTTGGATCAGGTCGTCCGCCGCACTGGGTATCCATAGGCGGCCATCCACGTTCCATAGCACACCGTCATTGGTCGTCCTGGGCGGTCGGTCACGCGCATGTTGTTCTTGCGCATGACGGATGTCATCTACACTCGGCCACACAAAGTCGTCGTCCAAAGGCCGCAGCTTCTGTTGTGGTCGAGGCGGTGCCTTGGACTTTGCCGGGCGCCGTTTCTTCGTCCACTTGTGACCGCGCCGGACGAGTACTCGTTTTGCCACCAGACGTGGAGTCGGTTGGCCCCATCTACCCATCATGTCCGCCTTTAGGTTATGGACACCGTCGATGTGTATAATGTCATAGCGGTAGCCGCCAATAATGGCAGCCCACCGCATGAGTTTCCCCCGGGTGTGTGCTTTCCACTCTTCACCGGGGGCAAACACATGGATCAGGTTCTTGTGGTCGCAGTACATGCGAAATCCAGTAGGTCGCATCAGCAGGTAGTT
>NW_009798268.1:1909845-1912254 GCF_000520075.1 Aphanomyces astaci | reverse complement strand
CATGCTGTAACGTCATCAACTCTTCCAACATCCGCTGGGGCAGAACGTTCTGGTCGGCGCCAGTATCGGGACAGTAGGGCACTTCGAATACTCCGTTGAGTCGAATCCATCGCTGTTCACAGCCATCTTCGGCTATCTTGGCTTTGACCGCTCGCTTCGCCTTCAATTCCGCCTTGCGTTGCTTATACTTGAAGCGTTTCACCGCATTCTTGCTCTTCCGAAGGTGATCAGCTCGCGCTGAGTCTTCCTTCTTGTTTGGGCATTCACGCGCACGGTGTCCCGGTTGTTGACACACAAAGCATAGCGCGCCACGGTCGTCTTGGCCGGGGCCATACTTAGCTCGCTTGGTAGGTTGTTCACTATCGTCGAACGTGCGCCGGGCTGCCGCCGGGGTACCATACTTGTTCGTCGACTGCCCTCCCGTCGCTCCCCGAGCACGAGGAGGTTCGTCACGTCCACGTTCCACCGGGGCCGGATTTATATAACCGCCTTTAGGGCGTGGGGCGTTGCCATTCTGATAGTACGCTTCACGTTGGTATTGTTCGTTCTTGAGTTGGACTCTGGTCTTGCCCGTTCGCTGTCCCTTCTCATCCCAGTCGCGCCCTCGCTTTCGGTCGCCACCCCGTGATTTCATTACTAACTCCGCCTGGTACGTTCTTTCCAGTTGTTCCGCCAGGATCTTGGAGAATTCCACGAGGGTACTGGCTTGGACTGTCTTCATCTGTTCTTCAACTCGATCGCGTACATCGAATGGGGTGATGCATGATGCCACCACCTTGATGAAAGTCGTGAGCATGTTCGGGGTCTTGAGCTGTGATTTCCATCCCGTTGTCTCGATGATGTTGTTCACTCGCTCCATAAAGGACACCACGCGGCTTGCCACGTCGCCAAAGGGGTCCACACGCAATTTCTTGCATTGTTCCTTCATTTCGGCCTTTGTGACGGTCCACTTGTTCGCCGGTTCCCCAATGATCTTGCATATGCGCTCGCGGAACTCGCTTTCATCCAGGTCATCGATGTTGATGTCCCACAGGTACAGGCAAGCAGCTTCAACCATGCTGCGGTCAGCGGATTCCAGCCAGGGGACAGCTGTAGCGCGGCAATCATGTCGCATTCTCTGGGCGTTAGCCTTGAGCTTCTCCTCATACCGGTCGCGTTTGCGTTTCCAGGCCACCAGAGAGTCGCGGTCAACAGTCGTGATGGGGGGGGGGTACTCGATGTCCTTGAGTACCAGTGAAGGTCCACCCTGATGTGGACCACTCACTGGAGTCCATCCTGAGTTCCCAGGTTGTGTTGTCCATTGCTGCGTCATTGGCTGCCACACAGGTGACTCAACAGCAGCTGTCAATCGACGCGCATGTTCCGCGTTGGCCTGGGCCACGAAGTCGACTTTCTTGTTCTTTGGTTTTGCTTCCCGATTCCGTCGACGTCGCTCCGCATTGGCCTTCCGACGTTCGTCTTCGCTTTCATCGTCGCAGGAGCTGTCTGGTGTGCCATCGGGTCGGTACGGTTACGCCGCCTTGGCGCACTTTCGCTCCGATTTCGCCGCTTGTTGACGCTCTTGTTGTCGAACCAGATCGGTCTTCTCGTCATCGTAGTTGTCCAACTCGATGTAGTCGCCTTCTAACGATTTGGACATCGAGTGTGGCGCAGATCTTTCGCTTGACTTGGGTGAGAGTTGTTCTTCCTTGGTTTCGTCTCGACCGGCCGCATGGTCGAGGTCCCACTGGTTGGGACCATCGACAGCTCCGCTGTCGGTACCTCTTCTTTTGTTTCTGCCCCTTCCTGCTCGGTCACCGTGTTCGGTCTCAAACGTTCGGAGCGTCTGCCTTTGGGCGCCATTCACTTGTCTTTCGGGGACAAGCTCCGGCTTCGCGTCATTGCTCTTAGTTTCGCAGTTGTAGGTAACTGGAACTAAAGTTAACTTTGTGTTGTTTCCCGCACTGCGCCAACACAAACAACCAAATGGGGGAGCGCCGCCTCCCGTGAACCACGCACTTGATTGTTATGTCCGTTGCAGAGCAAAACTAGGAGTGAGCTTCTGTAGAAGTAGCAGGTGGTCCCAGGTGGCCACTGATTGGCTAACTATGGTGACCATTCCCAACCGACACTCCCACTAACTCATAATACTACTACTAGTACTACTAGAGTGTATCTAACACGTCGATTCACAAGATTGGCGCCAAGGGACCCCATCGAGAGTCCCTGTGTGTCATGGCGGGGCATGGCTGACAACCGCCAACCACAACACAGGCGATCGAGCAGACGACTCATTGCCAACGCAGTTGAGTCGTGCCGGCGCCCTTCGACAGGACCGTACGTACTTACAATGATGCTATCCGGCACAACCACACCTTGCCAATTCAAACAATGGCGACATGGGTGGCCATTGTACACTACCGTAGACAT
>NW_009798268.1:1900508-1909109 GCF_000520075.1 Aphanomyces astaci | reverse complement strand
GACATCGAGTGTGGCGCAGATCTTTCGCTTGACTTGGGTGAGAGTTGTTCTTCCTTGGTTTCGTCTCGACCGGCCGCATGGTCGAGGTCCCACTGGTTGGGACCATCGACAGCTCCGCTGTCGGTACCTCTTCTTTTGTTTCTGCCCCTTCCTGCTCGGTCACCGTGTTCGGTCTCAAACGTTCGGAGCGTCTGCCTTTGGGCGCCATTCACTTGTCTTTCGGGGACAAGCTCCGGCTTCGCGTCATTGCTCTTAGTTTCGCAGTTGTAGGTAACTGGAACTAAAGTTAACTTTGTGTTGTTTCCCGCACTGCGCCAACACAAACAACCAAATGGGGGAGCGCCGCCTCCCGTGAACCACGCACTTGATTGTTATGTCCGTTGCAGAGTAAAACTAGGAGTGAGCTTCTGTAGAAGTAGCAGGTGGTCCCAGGTGGCCACTGATTGGCTAACTATGGTGACCATTCCCAACCGACACTCCCACTAACTCATAATACTACTACTAGTACTACTAGAGTGTATCTAACACGTCGATTCACAAGATTGGCGCCAAGGGACCCCATCGAGAGTCCCTGTGTGTCATGGCGGGGCATGGCTGACAACCGCCAACCACAACACAGGCGATCGAGCAGACGACTCATTGCCAACGCAGTTGAGTCGTGCCGGCGCCCTTCGACAGGACCGTACGTACTTACAATGATGCTATCCGGCACAACCACACCTTGCCAATTCAAACAATGGCGACATGGGTGGCCATTGTACACTACCGTAGACATGGAAAGTGAATATATGTTCGACGTAGATTCAATCTAATCCAAATAATTCGTTCCGAAATACCCAGTTCGAGATTGATATTTTGGGTTCTGGAACTCGAATGTTATCTAATTTCGGGTGTACAGTAAACCAGTACACCCGAAATTAGATAACATTTTGTAGTCATTACCAACGCCAATAACGCTAACTACACCGCGCCTTGGACCAGTTTACTCCGCAACGCGGCGCCAACCGCTGCCTTTGTACAGCTTTGCCTTGTCAATTGCCAAAATATGGTCGTCGGAAATTATCAACTTGCCGTCACGGAGGTGTTTGACACATATAGATAGTTAACCAATTAATTCGACGAGAATGCTCAGATTATGCTATTTCACCTCCACTAATTTGCAGGCCAATCGTAGGTGAGGAAGATCAGTTTTCATCTCAGTCGCAATCATCCTTGGACAGCGGGGGAGGAAAAATAGCAACCTTCGTTATACTACCTTTCCATAATGCAGTGGATGATCTCCAAGGCACAAAGCAAAGCTCGTTCAATCCTCGTGGTTATCATGATGGTGTTGCGATTCCTCCTGCATCAAGGCCATGAACCGGCGTCGCCAAGACACGAAATTCGCATTTCCCCGTCGGATGAACTCGCGCCACACGTACGCGTCCTTCTGGTCGTCTTGGATGCCCGTTAAATCGATGCCCCTCAGCACCGCGAGCTCGGTCGTACTCAAAAACCCATCGCGGGCTCGAAAAAGGCGAGACAAGTGACCGACTGTCCGCGTTATGATATGGGTGGGCGACACCTGCCGCACCTCCATCCTACATCCACATGACAAACACTCGAGACTACTCGTCATTCACTCACCATAACCGGTAGTGCCGCTGCCTGAGAAGGGGGTCACACATATGCACTTCATCGTGTTCGACTTGGCGTACGACTACGATGAACCGATCGGCTTCATGAAAATGTCCTTGGAGCGAGTTTACGAACGCGCCGTCGGGCGTCTTGGTGTGAAACAGTCGCGTGTTGTTCGTGCGCTCTTGGACCATCTAATACACACGAAAACGTCAATGTGAAACATAAACAGTGTCGCGTGCCTCGGGGAGGTCCATAAAAAGCACGTCCTGCATATCATGGGATTCGAAGAATCGTCGAAACGACGCTATCGTTCCTGGCAAGATGCATTGGGAGTGGTAGAGCATCGGTTAAACTCAAACTTTCCCCGGAATATTTCCGAAAGGATTTATCTGTCCCTCCTAGGGAATCCGGATAACAAGGGCTGGGTACGACTATTTACTATTAATAACCAAGACGATGACCGAACTTCGAAGGAGATCGGTTGAAGCACAAGGTATGAGGGGGGAAGCAAAGTGCAAGTCAAGTATACATAAGAAGTATCTCAGTTAAACTATGTATAACGGCCGATGAGAATATTTCTCATACAGTACGCAAGTTCAACCTAAGCACAATAATATTCTCAGAATCGCTATTAATATTCCATCCATCGAGAAATAATCTCATTGGCAGATCCAATAGAATGGTGGGATTTGGGTTACCTTGTTATGATTAGCTAATAAAAAGAGATGAGCTTATTTTGGATTATCAATTGCACACAGTTTAGCACGTTCTTCCTTGAGCATTGTCCGTCGAGCGAAGTACAAGGCAATTCCAAAGCACGTAATGGCCCACACCATCCACACTAATGAAAACATCATGGCTTGGATGAGTCCATCTTTGTCTTGATGGCACTCTGGGTTAAGCACTACGACGCCGTCCACAAGCACACTGTTGCAGTGAGGAGCCCAAGCATCCTTGATGTAGCCCATGATGACGGGGGCGGGAACGTCCCCGAACACATGCAGCACAAGAGACTTCAAACCAACAGCGAGGGATCGTTGCGACGGGTGGACAGAGTGAAACATGGCGGTCATCGCAACTGGGGACGTGGAACTGAAAACAACAATCGAGAGTCCATTCCACACCAGGAACCACGTTTTGTCAGGCAAAGCAATCACGGACAGGAGCACGACTCCAGCAGCGACTGGGTATCCCAGCACCAGTTGACGAATCGCAAAGTATTGTCGCTTGTAAGCTGCCCCGCGGCTCGTCCAATCGAGCAGCACGCCCCCCAGGAAGGTGCCCACGAAGATTGCAACAACTACAAGTCAGGGGTCGTTATTAGCACAAATCACATTCCGGTTGTATAGAGTACTAGTAGCACTTACGTGCTTGGGATCCCAACGTGACGTTAGCATCAGTTTCCGACGAAAACACGCCAACGCCAATCAGCAACAGCGTTGAAAGCATGGTCAACCCTGAACTAAAAAACACCGAGCTTGCCAACCCAAGCATCAACCACGAAAACGCAGCGTTGCTACAAACCCCACACACTTCACCGAAAAACGACTTTGGGGCCGCGGAACCACTCTCCGCCAACAAGCCTTGGGATTCGTTGGTGACGTCTCTGCTGATCCGATCGAACTCGTCGGGAATGCCAAAACGACAAAGGAAAAGCAACGGCACCATCGCTAGCCCCTCCAAGGCATACAACGAGTTCCAGCCCCAAGAAGTTGTAGACAGCGTCGATGCCGCGATTCTGCCCGAAATCATACCCAGGCTAACCGACATCATGTACACACCCAACCACAGCGTCTGGACACTGCTCGGGCTGTGGTCGTTGATGAAGGCGGGTACAATGCACTGAAACGACGCTGCTCCAACACCACTGAGGAATCGCCCCACGACTAAAAGCTCGAAGCTGTTGGCGGACTTGGAAACGCTTGAGATGGCCACGGCAACGATCCACACGGCCAGCCCCATGGAAATGACTCGAAACGGTTTGGTGGTCATCGCGAGGTACCCAAACAGCGGGATCGAGAGGGCGTTGGTGGTCACAAACGACGATGAGAGCAGTCCAAGCAACGCGCCTGGTTCGGTGGTGTTGTGAGAGACTTGGATAAAGTATTGGAACTGCGCTGGGGCGCCAATAGTGATGCCTTGGTCAAAATCACCGAAAAAGCTGATTGTACAAAGCAAGACGAATATCCACGGCGGCATCGTAGTGGACGACATTGGCTCAGACGGGGTTGTTCGACTTGACTGACAGGATGAGCTTTGATAAGTGAGCCAAGTCCCAATTCATTCGTGGTGAGTTGTGACAAGGCAAGCTATATCTATCGTACTCCCAACATGTGATCAATTACCAACACTCCGAACTGCAAACATTCTGGCATTAGTGAATGTATTCCAGTCCAGGAGGGAATCACAACAACAGCAGGGGGAGGAGTGATGTACTGTACAGCCAAGGACCTGAATTGGGTCACCCTGATACTGTTGCGAGGAGCTGTAAATCATGAGATTCTATTATTACGTAGATGGCCGATATATGGTGCACTTATAAGAGACCTCGTCGTAGAGTGCAGCTTACTCGTCTCACAGGACCGGGATTTCAATCCTGAAAAGTGCTGCATGAAGCTGAAAGGTTGGGCATACTTCTGAATATTTAACCGACTTGAATAGACTTCAACTTACAGTAAACGTTCATTTACTTCGATTTCCACATTACAAGGCAATAGGAGGGACAGTTTATGGTGTACGGTTTAAGCTTAAAATATGTATGCTGTTTTTGCTTATTTTTTTGTGATTCGATTGGCTAATCCAAAAATCAAGCAATTCCAAGTGCACCTTAAACTGTCCCGTGCACCATAAACTGGCCATCTACGGTAGGGTGCGTCTGAATTCGAGGTGTCTTTATTTTAAAGGGACAATTTGGAGGTGCGGTGGAGATGAAAAATCGGGTAACTTTCTGGTTTGTACCGACAGGATGTGCTTTGATGTGAGCCAAGTCCAGTGTTAATTACTATGGTGCATTTAATCTAAAGACTACAAAAAAATGCCTTGTCTTTCGACAGCTATTCCAACTTTGTATCTATATTTTTTTGGAAAATAAGCCGTAATAACGATAGAACTGGACAAGGCCAACAGAAGTTGCGGTTCAAATTTTCGATTGGTGAAAAATTGACCGAGTAATATAATTTAAACCAACTAGCCTTTTTGTATGGAAATATATGAAGCCAGGCACATTTTGTCCGAAAAGGAGCATCAAGTATATCTTGGTCTTTGTATACATCACTTATCCGTATGGCTGATGTAGTCTTTAGATGAAATGCACCATACAACAGACCTGCCATTTGGAAAGAATGTGTATAATTTCCTCAAATTTGCACTTTAAGAAAATGTGCATTTCAACGAATCTGATTGGCTTGAATTGGCAAAAATATGAAATGATCCAACTGCAGCAGGATGCATGGAAATAGTGCACTTGAGCAATACAGTACTCAATTCAAGATGATAATTCGCATCCGTGAGAGTGATGTGCTTTATCGAAACATATGGGCTGACTCGTTTGAAGCATAAATTCACACCAAAGCATGTATAATTTGGTGAGTCATTATAGCGTACATTACCTGAATCCAAAATATGAATATTCAGAGCGAATGGCCACCTCTTGTAGCATACTAGTATTATATACTACTAGTACTGGAGTACGTAGAACTTCAAAAACCATCTGAGGGTGGATGACATGTGACATGTTGACTAGTACCGGTACACAGTATCTCTTTATTGACTTGCTTAACAGAAGAAACCAACATGTCCACTGAAACTGTCGCCACACCTACATATGGTGATGTGTTGGTGAACGCGCTGAAAGACTTGGCACTTCTATTTCCCTCCGGAGGTAGTATTTTGGTGATTTCCCAGAAGCACGGTGTTAGTCAAAACACCAACACTCCAATGTACGTGAATCCACAAACATTCTAAAAGAAGTACAGAGAAAGAGGGAATGGTACGCCTAACATGTGCTTCGACCTGATATGAAACGTGGTTGTTTATTGGTTAGCGGACTGCGAAGTTCGATTGTTTTTGTACCCAATCAGGGCAGTTTTTGTTGGAGGTTATTAAAATTTGCAATTGGATTGTCTTGGGAAATGGCATTGCTTGTGCTAGCGCTGTATCGGATGTGACGATGAACTAACTACAAGAGAATCAAATTGATTACTCACTTAAACTACGAACGCGAAACGAAGATCGCACTTGACACAGTGGCGCAACGGTTAGTGCGACGGCATCCATGATTAATTGAGTTTGGATTATCATTTTTAAGGCATTCCTCCGCGAGGGCCGACACTACTACCACATGTTATGGAACCCCTTCGCCAATTGTAACGCGCCTGCTCGACCAGGGGCGGTGTGTAATCTTCGGGTATTACTTCGCGCAACGCTTCATACCTCGTGCTTCGACCGATCTTCTTCGAAGTTCGGTCCTCGTCTTCGTATGCGGCCCTTGTTATCCGGATTCCCCAGGGGAGGGACGGATAAATCCTTGCGGAAATAATCCAGGGAATCCGGGGATCGAATCCACGACCTTTGAGTTAAGAAACCGATGCTCTACCACCTGAGCTATTCCCCCCCCCCTACGACGGCATCCATGATGATAGAGAAAGGGACCCGGGTAGTGTCAAGCTTTTTTTCAAAATTAATATAATTTGCATACAACAAAACAATTAGACATAGGCAACTTATTCAATTTTTCATATTTATATCCACAACAAATCATTCGCTGAAAAGTACCTTTGGCATGCAGGACTATCAATGCGATGCATGAACACACCATTTACTCAGTGTTAGTAGGGACTGCGAGAGCTTTCTCAAAGCTCTTGCGAATATCTACTAGTGACACGTGGTCCCATGGCACGTTTCACCATTGCTAATCTCTTTTGACCAGCGGTAGGGGTGTCATTTCCATCTTCGCCGTCGATCATCTCTTCGGTCAGTCAAGCGTCGCGCAAGTAACGCTTGAATGGCGCCATCACCCCGACATCAAGTGGCTGACAAAATGACTTGGCGTTGGGAGAAATGGGACAAAGCTGGCTACCCAACTCGTCGTGGACAATACAGTAGGTGTCATCGTTGACATGAGACGCGCAGATATCGAGTTGGACAACGGAGTGGTCAGACAGGTTGTTTGCAAGTAGCGTCCGCAGGTAATAGTTCCACACGGTGTTGCCCATCAACGCCTTCTGCTGCACAGCGTAGACATGGCCACGTGGAAACAGCGGCAGTTCAGACGTTTCAATGCGGCCGCCTGGAGCTCCACGGATGACAAAGAGAATTGGCAGCTTGTTGCCATTGGCACGCACGGTGAAAACAGCAGTCATTCGAAGAGAATGCTTCTCACTAGTCGATATTTTGGCATCATCCCCTCGAGCAGACCAAATGTATTTCGGCGGCATGTCATAGTTACACATTTTAGATGTCTTCAGGACCAAACCCTCGGTACTCGCGGTGAAACTCCTCTGCGAACTTGTCGCACACCTCGACCAAGGCAGCTTGGCTTTACTCGTTCTTCCCAGGCCGATGACGTGAGAAGCCGTGTCGATGGCAGAACCGTTGAAGAAGGCTCAGCAGACTTTGGTATCCGGCGCTAGGATTCTTCCGCGCAACGTAGGAGTACAGCGAGTCCGCTTGATGCCGCTTAATCCAGTTGACGATATGTGTTGTCGTCAGGGCTCGTTCTTGTTCACGCATTTAGTTCATGAACAGAACGTGTCCGTCTGCGTCGGGGAAGGTTTCGGGACGGCCACCAGGGACGATCTTCTTGCGCTTTTTATTACCATCGTAGGCCAGGATGTCCCATTTCTGAAAAATTCGCGCCGGCGGGATAATATTATTATTGTCCAATTATCTGCTCGAATTCGAGTACTCTGTATCTATTGGCTAATAGGGGGGCAGCTGTTATCAAAACTTCGGTAGGCGTACCATTCCCTACCACCTGAGCTATTTTCCTTCCCCTACACTGTGGTACTGAACCGGTAGTGTAGGCTTCAGAACTCCATGTAATGATATCACTTGAGCATTCCAGCAAGGGGTACTGTTAAGTGTATATCAATGGTTAGCATCATATTTAACCACTGGGAATGCAACTTTACCCCGGGAATAGCAAAACAAGGGGTCCGGGGGTTCCGAAGTCTGGTTTCTTTTAACTGTAAGGGAAATGATGATTACGTAAGCAAGATGGAAACAGTTGACCTCAGGGAATTACTCTGGAGTACACAAGGCAAGGCGGGGCTCACTTCCCCGAGTGTAAAGCTTGGGTTCGTCCCCATTTAAACTGTAAGTAGGATACTGTATGGTACGCCAATTTCATAGGAACGTTGTCGTTGGTGGGACTTCATTAACCTGGCGCATACTACCGGAAATACTATCAGTACATACCTAGTACAGTAGTACTTCGAATTATTTATATGGATTTCAAATATCCGTGATATCATCCACCATTAATATTAGGTCATATCGTAATTAGTATAGATGAGAGTAAATTAGGATAATGCTAGGTCATTGTATACAGGCCTCGTCAGGGAGCGGCACGGCCTACGGCCTACCTGCCGCTGTCCGACAAGAAGAAAAGATAGATCATTCGGTGAAGTGAGAAGCTTAGATCCGCGCTCTCGTACGGCCGCGCTTGCGCAGACGGCCTCCCGGGCGCTCGGGGCCAACGTAAGGCTTGGTCACTACTTTAGGTTTCATCCCACAACTTCATCCAATTTCATCCAATGTCATCCAAATTTCATCCACATGTTTTAATTCAACAATTATATTATATTAACCATAGTATCCAAGGTTGGTATTAATATTCAATGCTGTCCCGTACGCTTACTATTAATACAGTATACTGTACACTGTACACTGTACTGTACTATGGTATTGTTGTTCACACTGTCAAAGTGGCGTGTGATTGGTGGATTCGGATTCTCGAACAAAAGAAATATCCAACGGCAA
>NW_009798268.1:1842137-1874354 GCF_000520075.1 Aphanomyces astaci | reverse complement strand
GTCTACATTCCCTTGCTTGAGAGCACCAATCGAGGTCACAACTGGATTCATACGGAGGTATGCACTGTACTCGGCAGACGTTCCGACATGCATTCGATTGAGCGACAAGCGTAGCTGGTTGACCATGTGGGTTGTCTCGCGCAGCCCCCATCCCCATTCCATGCAATCTGCAATCAAATCGCTTTCGATGGAGCCAAGTTCGATTAGCTTATTGAGGCCACCAGATTGCTTGGGCTCTCCAGCATACGCGACACCAGCCACAGCACACTCAGCAACGTCCTGCAGTACTGACAGGACACATCCGTACGATCCGCTCGGCCACTGAACGTCTTCATGATGCTCCAAATTGCACCTCTGTACGTGGTCCATTCATCGCTTGGAGGTGCATTCAAGGTCTCGATAAAGTAAACAGCCCATGCTTGCCGCTTGGTCTGTGTGTCGACGATGTACTCCGGGCTTGCAGTGTGTTGCTGTGACGCCTTGTTTGGGCGTCTTTGCTAATTTGCATAGTCGTGGTGTTGGCGCTCTGATAACCTCCAAAGGCTTGGCGGTGCTCTTCGACTTGCATGTTGGTTGTCACGCATACTTCTTGGTTTTGTTCAAACCACTCGTTTTCGCGGCGACATGACAAATTTGAATGATTTCAAAATTTAGTAGGTGTTTAGTAGTGCGATGAGTTTAAAAATTAATCTTCAACTCACTATTGAGAATCTAGTAACCCAAGCCGTGTTCTAGTAACTTGCCGTCATCTGTCGTATATTTTTAATTCGAACTTGTATATTATTTCAAAGGCAGTGGTCGACCTGGATATGGATGCTTTTCAATGCGCCTTAGCCCATAACTATTGCAGTTCAACGCCAATTCCAAAGCCACACCCCTCACCCTACGCACGCTATCATTCCCCGTAGGGTGATCTATTTTGTTTTGTAATTGCAGCTCTACAAAAATAGTTATGGGAAAAGGCCCGCCAATCCTTTGATCTTGCCCAAACGTACAGTACCGGTACACATAACATCGCTTGAGTTGAAGAGTGTATTTCCTCGCTCGAACCCAAAATTGTGAAATATCTACCACTTCCCGTTCAAAAACGTCAAAAAACATTTGGAATGATACTTTTTAAGCAAGTCAAATTCGAAAAAAGACAAGGAAATATTGTGGATTCGGTACAAATGATCCATACCCAAATCACGAATAATCGACACTATTGGCTAATCCAATTTTGAGTGGATTGGATTGGCTCTCACAGAAAGGGCAAGTATATCCAACCAATCAGAGATCCAGCATGATTCAATATTGATTCGACAAACCACGCGAATTTTGGAAGTTTAAAGGCGAATTCACAAAAACAATTGTCCCCATCTTTACACTAACTATTTATGAAAATGTCTGGAAATATATGGCAAAATTCATCGCATCGACAGGGATTGGTGGATGCTTTTTCACGACGAATTGGAGTTTTGAGATGGCCCGCAAGAAAGTCGGCGGCCATCCCACCGGCGACCTCGTCGCGGCCACCGTCTCGGCTGCGTTTCCAGGCACTTTGGTGGTCAATCAGTCCGAAGTGTGTTCGCTTTGGGCAGGCTATGGCAGTATCTACCGCGTGAGGTTGAGCTCGGGGGTCTCCGCGATTGTCAAACACATCACACCACCTCACGACAGTTCGTCCATCTCAAACGTCCGTAAGGTTCGATCTTACGAGGTCGAAGGGTACTTTTACGCCAATCTCACAGGTGATGTTGCTGCGATTCCTCGACTGCCTCGCCCATATTCGATCGTGTCTGCGGACAACTCGTTTTGCTTTGTCCTGGAAGATCTGTCAGTGGAGTTTCCAAAAATGTTCCACTCGCTTGGCGGGCCGACACTCCGAGCCGCGCTCACATGGCTAGCTCAATTCCACGCAACGTTCTGGAACTGCGACGATGGCGGAGTGGCCGACGACGGTGGCTACTGGTATCTGGCCACACGACAAGACGAGTACGAAGCTCTTGGCGGTGACGATTTGTCCGTTAAGCTCCGCGCCCATGCGGCTTGGATTGATCAGAAAACGCGGGATCCCCGATACGAAACCCTTTTGCATGGAGATGCCAAGTCTGCGAACATGCTGTGGCGCGACGAAACGACTTGTGCATGGGTGGATTTTCAGTACGTCGGTCGAGGTCTGGGAGCAAAGGACGTGGCGTACTTGCTCTGTTCCAGCAGCAATCGGTCGGAAGTGGCCAACAAGGCAGACGACCTGTTGCTATGGTACTTTGGCGAGTTTGAATCTGCGATGATGTTGGCAGGCCACGATAGCCGCGGCTACACCATTGACCAGTTCCAAGGACATTTCGACTGGTGTTTGCTAGACTATGTTCGATTCATGGCCGGGTGGGGGTTCTGGGGCAACTACGAATGGGCCATCCAGCGAACCAAGTCGTTGTTAACAGAATTACAATGTTAAGAATTCTAACTCTAGTAGTACGATTCGGCGTAGAATTGAAATTTAGTAGAGTTGCATGGGTTGGAGGAACGGGAGTGACATAGGTGCTGCAGTTCCTTTTGGAGCGCCTGTGGGCCACAATAAAATATCCCCACGGTGACCCCCGGGTGCTTTTGCTCGAGCTCGTCCAAGATATGTGACCACTGGGGCCGCTCGTTGCGAAACTGATGGAGGTGGGCGGCTTGCTCCAAACTGTTGTTTGGTTGGGTTACGTACAGCCGCGTGTCCAAATGTGAGTCGCCATGCGCATCCAGGTCGCGCAAAGTCTCGTCAAACCATTCCAGGGCACTTTCATGTCTCGTGACCCAGTGAAAGTACATTTTCTGCGTGTCACAACGCACGGATGGTCGTCTAGTGATGGGGCTAGGGCTGGTCGAAAAGAAGTCGCGCAGCACGGACATGAACGGCGCCGCCCCGGATCCCCCTCCGATCAACACCACGACACGAAAGCGGCGGTATTCCACGGTCGGCCCCCCCACCGGTCCGTCCAGATGAACCTGGGGCCATGTTTCGTCGTCGTCGTCGTGAAGGGCATACGTTGTCAGGTGTTTTAGTAGGGCAGACGTCCAATCCCCCGCCGCTTGGATGCGGAAACTCAAGTGGGGGTCGCTGGGGGCGGACGAAATGGAGAATGGGTGCCATTCATGTCGACCGAGCATCGGCACGTTGAGGTACACAAACATCCCTGGTACAAACACGAACTCGGGAGGCTTGACGAGATCCAACGCGACGGCATCGGGAAACAGCCGCACGTGGTGAATGGTCATGGGTGTGGTCCACCGCTTGAAGTACCGCCTCCGACGCTCCAAAATGTACAGCACCAGCGGCGGAGCGATCCACAGGAACGCCTGGGGGGGTTGAAACCATCCCGTGGCCCCGTGCATGCACGTGACAAGCAAAAACGGTAACAAGAGCATGTGGGTACACCAGAACGCATTGTGGTAGCGGCGACGACACGACAAAAAGAACGAAGGGGGCAGTGCCACTAACAACAGCACAAGTAAAACCCCCCCAGTCCACATAGGAAGGTCCGCTGCGACTTCAAGGAGGGGGGGCAAGTGGGGGCGTAACTGGGGAACGTGGCGGACGTAAAACGACGAGTCCAAGTCGAGTTGGTTGGTCACTGTGTACGTGTAGGCAAGGTTCACGACGTGGGCAGCCGAATGTGTCAAGGCAGACACAAACACGGCGTAGCCACATAGTTTATGGAGCTTCATGTGGTGCTCGAGGGGGAACACACGCCACAAGAATGGCTGTGCCTTGACGAAATGCAGGATCGACCGGCTCAAGAGCAACAGGGCCAAACAGCAATTCACCACGACCACTTGGGCACTGCCTTTGGCCATACACATGCCGTAGCCGACGACACGGTCCCACGGAAACAACGAGCATTTCCACCAAAACGCCGTCGCGTTTAACAGCACGTATACGGCCAGCGACCAAATTTCTCGCTTGTTGTGCACGAACAGGCATTGAACCCAGCGTCCCGATGCTGTGTTGATGGCGCTGTTGGGCTTGTGGATTGGCTCGCGTGAGTCGACCTTCTTAGCGGGGGGTGGCGTCAAAGCAACATATTGGTCGAATAGAACTCCACCCTTACGACGAATTGAGTCCCCTTCCATTCTGTTTCGACAATGAGCTACGACATTCAAATGTTACTTGGTGGACAATAATAACACAGCTTGTTCTGGTACAGCACATCCAGCCAGAGCAGCTCGGTTGTACGTGGCTACTTGTGGCAGGATGCATCACATTGACGCAAGGCGCAATCGAATTTACGTGATGACGTTTCAAGTACCGGGAACAATCGAACGAGCATCCCATGAATAAGCCAGCGTAATTCATGTACTACGTAGTAATAAGTACTAGTGTATAGCATAACGTTAGTTTATGCCGTAATTATTACTGTGCCGCCGATGCTTGGTGAGTTATCTCACTGGACGCAATCGTATTTACATAACATCCCCCCCGTTCACCACATCAACCCCTAACCTTAACAAGCCGCCAAATGTAAGCCGCTTTGCATGCTATCATCAAATGTGCAATATTGGACGGCGTTCAATGTTACTTCGATGACACTGTAGCGTTTGATGCTGCAAAGCACACCACTCGATACACCGGTAAGCTTAACGTTAAAGTTACCATTAAATTCGCCCAACGACGAAATGAAATACAGTAGGGGGACTGTTGGTGCTGTACACCTTCGACCCAAGTCAACATATGGGGAGTACTTGAGTGGGAAGGTCTGGAATAGCTGTCTTTTTTGTCACCCCCACGTGCCTAGGAAGGTGCCATAGGTCATCCATGCCAGCCTGAAAGTGCTTGCTGGGCGCTAGCTAGGTCGACAATATGACATCTGAGTACGTCCAAATCTCAGAATTCCGATGGCTAATTCCTATTGGATCACATCACGGTATATAATCTATGACCGAACGATGCCGTGAGATAAAATACAGGTGCATACAGTTGTACTGTATCTCAGGTGGCCCACGTGTTGTCGCTTGTGAACATCGGAAGGTCACGCCCACCTACTCGGCCATGTTCTAGGTATTCAAATCCCCTCCATTTATCCATTATAGATTGTACAACCCAGTTTGCAGTTGTCTACAACAACATGGTGAATCCTATGTTAACTCGTTGCGTCCAAGAAAGACTACGCCCTCCCCCCATATGGACAGATTCGACCTGACGACATTGCCCCAGCCCTCCGCACAGCCACCGATGAGATGGTCTTGGAAATTCGAACTCCTTAACCAACGCCGGCCAGCCTCCCCATGACAACACACCAATTGTCCGAGATATACTGCAGCTACGCCTGGAAAAGGCTCGATTGCTCGGGTTCAACTCGTATGCCGACATGTGTGCAACCAACCCCCCCTGCCAGTACGTTGCTATGCAAGTTGTTGACCCATTCTAGTATACACGACGGGGTCATAGGTGGGCGACAATGCAGTCAGTTTGATGTCGTTCTACGACGTGGAGAGTTTATTTCGGCGATTTGGCTTAACAGTAAAACAGGATGCAGCTCGCACTCACGTTAGTATGCAAAACGTATGTTCATATCTATACTTCGAAGTACAATAATAGGATTGTTGAGTATTTATATTCTTTAAATTATTTTACTTTATATTAAGTACTACGTAGTACTTTGTAAAACGAATGATTAAATCTATATTATTCTCAAAATAATACTCCCATTTGAAAAAAATAAACAATAATGTTATAAAAAAAATTGACAGTGTGAATTAGAAAAAAAAAAATTATTTCCCAACAAACCACAGCAACGTTCAGTTGTTGTGAACTCGAACCAAATGTGATGAACGAAGTGGTCGGCACGATCCCAATGATCTGTGGGCATGTGATCGCACACGAATCGCTGCTAGACCACTTGTACGAGACATTGGTCGCGGGAAGGAATTTCATGGCTGCTCTACTGTACGTGACTGCCCTCGACATGACAATTCACAATGTGGATGCCTTCAATTCGTGAATGAAAGATGTATTGCTTCAGCGACTCTACGAACGGTAAAGCTATATATATATCCGTTGGAAAGATGAGTTATTCTTCTGTTTTCAACTCTTTGTAGATATTCCGTCCTGCCGTTCGAACCACGAAACCAATTCCAGTGTCGATTTACCCACGTGTTCGAAGGCTTGAATGCGGCTGGCATGTACAGGTATAATAATATTCTGACATCAACGACACATCACCTGTCGTTATAGTGAGGAGTGTGCTTATTCTTCATGAAAACCAAAGATGCAGGATATATATGTACATACACGGAGAAGTTTGGACCTATCACGTGCTAGCTGTACTTTGGAAAGACAATCAGACGGCAATTGCAAAATCACTCTAATATACTACTAACGTTACCAGGAGGAGTACGTAGTAGTTTGATTTTGCAAATACAAAGCGAGCCAGTGCACTACTACAGGTAACGTTGAACCCCCTGTAAGAATTGAAAAATATCCAAATACCAATATCTCGAAACAATTAGCGCTATTAATAGGGTCGGCAAACGATTATTTATTCAAGCGATTCTCGGTAAGTACCAGGGTGTAGCCATAGGGGAAGTCGTGATTCGTTGTCTTTTCAGTTACTACGTAGTAGTACTCTGTTCAGATAACCTGTCAAATATTATACCATTCGTGTGCAATCATGGAATTTCTCGACTACCTAACTGTACTTGACTGTGCTTGACTGTACATACATGTAAAGTGAATTCTGGTTGGACAAATGTGATGAAGCGTAATTTATAGCGTAACGCTATCGTCACGGTACTTACTGTACAAAATTGAGTCGATTACTAGCACCACGTAGTATTTCACAGCAGACGGCAGTAGCATCGTGATTTGGTTCTACCGGTAGTTCAAAGTGTACTAACAGTAAACTGTAACTTACTATTAATAGTACTACGAAGTACTTGGACGTAGTAAATACTAGTACTACTGTACTAACAATGCTCCTTACCAGTAAATACTGTAAATACTGTACCAGCTAACACAAGTCGACGACCCTTTCAACTTTGGATTTGCACTGAAAGGGCGTGGCTAACCTCGCACAATACATACATGTGGTGAGTGTGGGCTGGGTGAACCTGCACAACTTAATTTTCTCAGACGTGCGCATGAATTTCAACGTTGTCTGTCCGTGGCGTTATTCTGTGGTTCATTGCCAATTGGCATGGTGGAGTCCAGCAGCGACAGGTACCTCCCCACGGGGTTCGGAGCATGGGACTGCGGCCTGCCACCCTACCAGAGCTTTCGCGCAGAGGATTTTGGCCCGGCAATTCGAGCTGCCATCGACGACATGGTGCTCGAGCTGAACTCGATGGAGGACGACTTGGCCAACCCCGACATGGACCTGACGTGGTCCAACGTGATGGACCGCGTCGAGTTCATCGACGATCCACTGAGCCGCCTGTGGAATGTCTTGTTCTTCCTCTGCGGGGTCGTCGATACCCCAATATTGCGCACGACTATGGCCGACCTACAAGCCGAAGTGCTCACGGTGCAGAGTCGCCGGAACCAAAGCGCAGAGATCTGCCGCGCCATGGAAGCGCTCCGCGCGAGCGCCGAGTGGCCACACTACTCGGTGGAGCAGCAGGTATTGTTCCTATAGTCTTAAAACGACAGATGCGACGACAAACAACGGACTTGATTTCTTTCGGTTAAATTATCTTGCTTGCTTTGTAGCGACTGCTTAACCGAGCCATTTTATCGGCACAATTAGCTGGCGTGCGATTAGATGCAGTCGACAAATCTCGCGTCAACGATATCAAGCTACGGCTGTATACGTTGGTACGCACTTCAATATATATATATATATATACGGATATCCCCCTGACTTTGGAACGGCTAAATTTCAATAATTGGTGGAAACGAATAGTACGGTACGGTATTAAAGGGCCAATGAAAGTGAAAACTTATAACTGTGATTCCTTATGTACTGTCAAAAATACATTTTTTGGCCTGTTTCAAACTCGGGGGGAAATCAGTATATATATAGTGAATCAAACTCAGGGGGAAATCAGTATGTATATAGTGAATCCTACTATATTCTGTTTGTTGATAGCAACATCAAACGTTCGCAAACAATGTATCGGACGCAACGAAAGCTTACTCCAAGCTCATTCGAGACAAACACGAACTCGACGGCGTGCCCACCGTAACGCTGGCCGTCCTCGCCCAAGTACATCTCCACCACCATCTGCAACTGTATCTCAGTTTCCGTCCGTCAAAATGTATGTATGTAGAACGCCGTGGCTTCGGGCATATGTGAAGCCACGACAGAGCTCGGCCCGTGGAAGCTATCGCTCGACAACGCGGTGGTCCTATCTATCCTTAAACACTGTACAAACCGAAGCCTTCGCCAAGAAGTGCACCGGGAAAATACATCAAAAGCCAGCGCGAATCCGTTCAATAACATCCCCGTGATCGAGGAAATCCTGGCACTACGACACGAAGAGGCTCAGTTGCTGGGGTATCACACGTACGCCGAGCTGAGCTTGGCTTTGAAAATGGCGCCGTCGGTGCTGGCGGTCGAGAAGATGATCAATGATCTCCGCGATGTTTGCTTTCCGGCTGCCCAAGCGGAGTTGGCTCGACTGAATGATATGGCAAGTTCCTGTGGCCACGACTCGCCCCTCGAGCCATGGGATGTCGCGTACTGGTATGGTGCTGTATGCTAGAGAAATAGTTTTTAGGCTACTTGCGCTGATTTACCCGAAGCAATTCACACCATTTTCACACTATTTGGAGCAGCCACACATCAATTTTCGATGGTGTGTGCACGTGTTGGATTGACCACTTTTGAAAGTGTGGTGGCTTTTGATTGTTCGATCGAGAGTGTCGTCGTGTGTCGATTTTGGTTGGTTGAGTGATGAGTGTGTCCTGTGGTGTGAAGATGATTCAAATATATCCTCCGAAGGATATATATTTATATTTTGTATTAATTCAATTTTATCGTAGTTTGATTTGTGTATAGATATTTACCTTGTGGGGATGGGTGTGTTAATGTGATAGGACGGAGCAACTCAGCAGGAAAGAGTACGCTGTGGACGACGAAATGCTGGCCATGTATTTCCCCCTCGACACGGTTCGTAGATCTGACAAAATGAACGGAATCATTGGATTTGCCTTTGAAATGTACAGAATCATTGTATTTCTTCTAAATTGAACGGACTCATAGTGTTTAAAATAAGGGTGCGTCTGGTAACATTTCAAAAATAATATTCCATTTTCTCGCAAAATCGGATTAACCAAAATAACATTTTCAAAATGGAGGTAAAAGGTCGTCCATTTTGTAATATGGCGTTTTGGACCTCTTCAACGAGTAAATCCCACTTGGAATTTCAATTTTGATCAGATTTGTTGAATTTGGCCTCAAAATGGCGTTTTGGGCCTGAATATTGTAATATTTTAAGAACATTGTAATATTGCCTTCTAATTGAACTATAACATTGAATTTGCCTTCTAAATAAAAAGAAACATTGGATTTGCTTTCGAAATAAACAGAAACATTGTATATTGCCTTCTAAATGAACCATTGAATTTGCCTTCTAAATGAACGAACGCATTGGATTCGCCTTCTAAAAGAACAGGATCATTGTATTGGCTATTTCATCAATATTAAGGGTTCGTCTGGTAACCGGAAATATTGCAATATTCAGGCCCAAAGCGCCATTTTAGGGCCGAATTCAACAAATCTGATCAAAATTGAAACATGTCTTGCTTGCATAGGTTTAACCCAAATCCAATAATTCCACGTGGGATTTACTCGGTGAAGAGGTCCAAAACGCCATATTACAAAATGGACGACCTTTTACCTCCATTTTGAAAATGGCATTTTGGTTAATCCGATTTTGCGAGAAAATGGAATATTATTTTTGAAATGTTACCAGGTGTACCCTAAACTAACTATGCCGTGAATTATATTAATTCGATCGTCGATACTAGGTGTTAACCGGGCTGTTTGAGTTGGCGTTTGACCAAAACGCCATATTACAAAATGGACGACCTTTTACCTCCATTTTGAAAATGGCATTTTGGTTAATCCGATTTTGCGAGAAAATGGAATATTATTTTTGAAATGTTACCAGGTGTACCCTAAACTAACTATGCCGTGAATTATATTAATTCGATCGTCGATACTAGGTGTTAACCGGGCTGTTTGAGTTGGCGTTTGACCAAAACGCCATATTACAAAATGGACGACCTTTTACCTCCATTTTGAAAATGGCATTTTGGTTAATCCGATTTTGCGAGAAAATGGAATATTATTTTTGAAATGTTACCAGGTGTACCCTAAACTAACTATGCCGTGAATTATATTAATTCGATCGTCGATACTAGGTGTTAACCGGGCTGTTTGAGTTGGCGTTTGACCTGTTTGGCATCCGCGTGGAGGTAATAAATTATTACCGTGGTTCAACCACCCAAACTTAATATATATTTGTTAATCTGCAGGCAGCAGACGGCGCCGCGGAAACGTGGCATCCTGACGTGCGTTTCTTTCGCATTCGGGCGATGGAGACGCCAGGGACGCCTGTGATTGGTCAGTTTTTCCTGGATCCATATGCTAGACCAGAAGGCAAACGACACGGCGGGTGGGTGTCGGAGGTGGTCAGTCGCAGCAAAGTACTGGGAACTCCCCCCGACCAGCCTATTCGAGTGGCAGTGTTTAACATTGTATGCAACCTCGTTCCCCCAGTACGTATGCTTCGACGTACATTCTTACTCGTTAATTATGTTTATACTACTCTGGTCCTGTATGTATTGTCACGTTTCAATTTCGGACACTTTGCACGAATTTTGGACACACATTTTTATGCATTCATAACGACAAAGTTGGCACGAATGAATTGCGCCATGCTTGAGATGACGACGCCTTGTGACATGGGGACTTACTTCTGTTGGGTTGAGATTTGAGATGGGTAACTGACAGTTCATTCAGTTTGACACTATTACGAGTAGATAGCTCCGTATGCCTAATCTATATATATACCCCAAACGAACATGCCTGTAAAACCTGATACAACTCCATATGGTCGGGATGAGTGTTCCAACGGGTTCGGATTCACTATTTCGACTTGTTTTTGATTGCCTAGAACGAAATTATTGGAGAATTTTGACCAATATAAAGCGACTTGGCTTTTGCCACCAAAGCGTTCTATTTTGACACCATACACCATTTTGGGTACAACTCGATAAGGCAAAATATCGTGGGTACTGACTAATCCTGAGCTTATCTGGGTTTTTTCTCATTGCCATTTTAATTGCTGTACAGTATGGTATGTTCAACTCAAAATGTTTTCCTTCAGCGGTTGGTTGGAGGAACCGAAATTTACGTTTGTCACTGCATTTCAAAATCCATTCTTTTAGCCAATCGTAATGCAGATTTGATTCGTTTTAGCCAATCATAATGCATTTCTTGATTTTTGTTGGCGATTTCAACAAATATCCCTCCAAAATGGCAAAACTTTGGGTGAAATGTTCAATATTTTGTACTACTAAATTTACTACTACTACCCAGAGACGTGAAGGATGAATTGTTTTACTTTCCACGTGAGCAGCACATACCAGTGTGCTATAGAACATTCTCGTGTTAATATATATATATATATAACAGGAAGGTACAGTAGTTTGTGCCAAGCTCCTGTATGGAATTGCGTGTCGACATGTATATATATTTTTATTATATTCTGGATGTGGTACGACTTTCCAGACGAATAATAAAAATCGCTCCCACCATTGGTCAATCGTGAAACTATTCCTCTTCGCTGATTGGCTATATTTTTTTACTTCAACGAAGCCAATGAAATATCGCGACGTTTATATGTTTTTACGAATAATCCAATGGTGGGAAAACTCTGTTGCAAGTGTTACATGACTGACTTGATGTGTATTGGTTAGTGGACTTATATATTATATACCCTATAGGTAGCGACTACGACTCCGACTTCAATGACATTTGCGGACGTCGAGCATTTGTTTCTAAGCTTTGCATTTGGGCTACGGTCGGCGTTAACTTGTGCCGAGTATTCGCGGGCGTCTGAAAACAACGGGGTTGAGTGGGATGCACTCGAGATCCCGACGATGCTGCTCGTGAATTTCTGCTACCACCGCGGTAAAGTGTTATATATTCAAATACATGGACACATGTTGTATTTTAACGTCGGCACGACGTTATCCCGTGCGGCGACAACTGTGACGTGATATTGTAATAATCCCATTACCCAACTATATATTTGGACTACTTTTGTGCTGATTCTTTGCCAAATCTATCGATCGAGTTTTTGTACTGACTTTTGTATGTAAAAAAAGCGTGGTCTGTGCGGATTGGTATCACACTAAACACTAATTCGACGTTGAGTATGCTGGTTTCCTGCAATCTGATTGCCTAAATCCGATGATTCTTCTGTAATACATTTGGTTGTGTCGATCGATTCATGCATTCTCCATGCTGCTCAGTTTAGAATAAACACATAAACAATATATATCGTAGGCACGATGCAACGCATTTCAAAACACGTTGTCACAGGCCACCCCCTGTCACATGACTTGTTCGACAAGCTCGTGGCTGCGAGGCGGTTCATGGCGGCCACGAAATTGCTGCGGCAAATGCACCTGTCCGCAGTTGATATGGCATTGCATCATTATTACGACCCGAGTTCCGCAGCAACGACCCTGCAACAAGTCCAAGACAGTATTGCCCAACGGTATTCGAGACTCGATCTTCCTGATATATATATATATATGTTTTGTATATAGTCATAATATCTATATTATTTGTTTTTTATATAAAGACATAATATATATAGTGTATGTTATGTTATATATATATATACAAACATAATGTATATACTATATGTTATGTAGCATACAAATATAGAATATGTGTTTTATATGTATATATTATATACATATGTATATATTGCGACTCAATTATTTGCTCAACGAGCGAGCTGTAGGTTTTGTGTGCTGCCGTTGTCGCCCGACGACCGATTCCTATGCTCGTTTGGCCACCTATTTGCTGGCTTGTATGCGGCCGGGTATTATAGGTACGCGCCACCACCTGAAATATAATATATATATATATATATATAAATATATATAAATAATATCGTTATAAATGGGGTAGCTACAAGTGGTCGGCAATGCTGTCGGCGGATGCGTATGCTGCGTTTGAGCAAGTTGAAGGGGATGTGACAGCATGGCGGGCGTTGGGCCGACACTTCCGCGACACAGTACTAGCCCGCCTCGGGGTTGATCATCCACTCGTGGCATTCGAGCAGTTTCGGGGGCGCCGGCCATCCCCAGACCATTTGCTTCAGTTGTATGGAGTTTCGCAGTGAATTTTGCGTTTAACGATATATAACAAGAGAGGCTGTTTGAATGTGGGGGGGGTCAATAGCCTCAAAGAAGCTGCCCGGCCTGTTTAGTAGTTGTACAAGTGTAGCCCCTGTGTAGCCCTAGATAGTATATACTTCTCGCCATGAGAAATCACGTGAACTGTGAATGTCTAATGTCCATTGGTGTTTGCCGATAAAATAGACAATAATAAAAAGCACACACTTGCTTGAACATGAGCTCTCGACTGCCGTCAGTTGCAGCCACTGACTGTTTACTACGTTCGAACAATGATATACTTAGGCGATTTTGGGTGAATGATATCTAGGTTAATAGTTTTGAACGACACGGTATATATCAGGCAAAATGTGATCGGAAATGACTTGGCAAAGCAAGTTTGCCCATACGGGGGCTACCGGGGTGGACCTCTTAGTGACTACGTCTACCCGCCCACTCCAAATGGTTCCAACGCCAGAAAACTATTCCGGCTTAAGGGCGATAACTATCGCATCGGTCGCACGTCGATAATATTGCTTCGCCGTGAATTCCTACTTCTAAGTATGGAGTACTAGTTCCCAACTACACCATTTTGCGGTTAATTTCACATTTGTTTCCACTATATTTCGCTCAGCTTGCAGTATATTTTCACGAGGCCACCGATACATTTGGGCTACTTCCATTCAAGTTCGTGGCGACCTCAAACTTCACGTGTATACCAAACCAGCGGTATAATTCGACCAACTATCGTTGAATTTCAGTTCACCCAGCATCCGAAATATTTCGACCAAAGATGTTCTCTGTAAGTTGACTGTGAATCGAAATTTTATCTCCTGTTCACAATGCATATACAAGTATATATAAATGTGATCAGGATATTAATTTATACAAGCTAAAAACCACTATGTAGTAGTAGTAACGTTTTGTAGTGATATACAGTCCGTATACTAGTTCCTATGTTCCTACGTAGTACAACTAATAGTACTACGTAGGAACATAGGAACTATTAATAATATACGGTAGCTTGGTTAGTCATTTTGGATTCGAATGGATAAGTTTACTGGTAACGTTGGACGATATGCCAGCCGCCGCACCACCTGCTTTGTGTAATCATGTGGATACAGTAGTACCAATATGGGATAACTTTGATTCGCGGCCACTTTCACCAGAGTCGTTGACGATTGAGCAACACTACTAGTACAACATAATTCATTGCTGCCATCGATCGATCCTAGAACTACAGCTATACTACCGGTAGTATGCTCAATCCACTCACTCGGTGCGTGCAAGAGTACGCGTTGCCGCCGTTTGCTCAGCTCCGACCAGACGACTACGCCCCTGCCCTGCGCACTGCCATGGAAGAACTCGCCACAGATCTGGAAGCCATAGAGGAGGACCTGGCGGACCCAGGCGCCGATATCTCATGGGAATCGTTGATGGATCGACTGGAGATCATCGACGATCCATTAGATCGTCTGTGGGGAGTGGTCACCCACATGTCCATGGTAGCCAACGTGCCCGAGCTTCGAACGGTCCAGGCCGAGCTAGAGCCCGAAGTGCTGGCCGTTCAAGGCAAACGCGCCCAAAGCGTTGTGATTTACAAAGCGATGGTGGCCCTTCGGGACAGTTCCGACTGGAACTTGTTGACACCCGAACAACAGGTACGCGTACAGCCTTAACTAGTAGTACTAGTACAGTGCACTATGTCACAGTGTGTGACACGGTAGCGCATTTTACACCGATCAATTCAAACTGCCACGCTCACTGGGGTGCATCTCGTCGGCACCAACAAAGCACGATTCAATGCCATCCACAAGCGTCTGTTGGAACTGGTGCGTTCGAAATTCACAGTGTTACAACATGACGATGCTAATTCTGAACAGTATATTATTCGTCCTTTTGGTTTATTATTATTATTATTATTATTGTTGTTGTGCTTTCGAGTGAAATTTCGTGTTGTGGCGTGGTTTCTCGTTCGAATTTAAATCGATTTGATTGGCTACTTCAGATGAGCTCAAAATTATTAACCAATCAAAACCTTCTTAATGAAATTCAACCAATCAGATCGATTGTGGATCCGTTTGGTCGGCGCGATTCGATTGCACAACCCCTCCCCAAATTTGTATCAAATCGACAATATTGGCCGTAAATATATATATATATATGAGTATTCACCATTTTGCGTTTGTGGCAGAAAACCGCCACCATGAACAACGTATTTGACGCATCCAAGGCATATTCGCACTGGATCTATGACAAACAGCAACTCGACGGCGTTCCCCACTCGACGCTGTCACACATGGCTCTAGTACGTGCATAATGTATAGGTTTTCTATCCACGAGCTCCACATTTTAAGTTCTTTGCTGCAGAACGCCGCGCAGAGTGGCCACAGGGATGCCACCGCTGAGAAGGGACCGTGGAAGGTGTCGCTCGAGGCGTCCGTGTACCAGTCGATATTGAAACATTGCTCGAATCGACACCTTCGACAATACCTGTACCTAGCCAACAACACCAAAGCCAGCGTCCATCCGTTCGATAACCAGCCGCATGTGGTGGAGATGCTGCGTTTGCGACAGGAACAAGCCCATCTACTTGGGTTTCCCACCTATGCCGACTTGTGTGTAGCCGACAAAATGGCGCCTTCCGTCGACGCTGTGACTGCTCTATTGGAGGAATTGCGAGTTCAGTGCTTTCCTATCGCCCAAGCCGAGCGCCGGCAGCTGGAAACATATGCAGCTGCCCACAACCACCCGTTGCCGTTGGAGCCATGGGACATTTCGTATTGGTGAGATTATTATGCCTCCACGAGGATTGTATTCTAGAACCGAGAATGATATTGTCCTTTTACGCAAATTTGGACTTTTGCGCGGAATTGCCAAATCTATCGATCGACTCTCTGTATGAGTGATGATTGAATTCACACTAATATAGATCTAACACTAAATAGAATCTGATGCTGGTTTCCTGCAATTTGATTGGCTAAATCCTTCTGCCGATTCTTGTGTACATTTATTTGTGTCGATTCATTCTCCATGTCGCTCCAGTTTTGAGTAAACATAAGAATATTGGAGATTCGGTATTGCCGATTTGATACAAATTTGGGGAGGGGTTGTGCAATCAAATCGCGCCGACCAAACCGATCCACAATCGATCTGATTGGTTGAATTTCATTGAGAAGGTTTTGATTGGCTAATAATTTTGAGCTCATCTGAGGTAGCCAGTTAAATCGATTTAAATTCGAACGAGAAACCACGCCACAACACAATGAAATTTCACTCGAAAGCACAATACGAAGAATATTTTTTTCAATCGACCATTTCCCCGGGCTCCGATCTCTCCCATTGGTTAATCCGAAATTACTAATTGTCGCTGATTGGTTACAATCTGTTTTCATTTTCTACCGGAATGGGCGACGTGGATAATAATAGCCAATCAAATGTCTCGGCTCTATATGTGCTCGATTGAGAAATTTGACTACAATCGACCATAATTGGTGTTAACAAAATCCTTAGGATGGAGGCGCTATGTAAAGAAACTTTCGACATCAACGATGAACTAGTCAAACCATACTTTCCACTGCAACGAGTACGTGTCTGGCTGTGGATACTGGCTATGATGATCGTATAGAGCATACATATACTATGATTTCAATGAATATTTCATATATGTATCGGCAGGGTATTGCGGACGGATTAATATATATTTCATATATCTGCAGGTATTGGACGGATTGTTTGCCTTGGCGGCGCAGCTGTTTGAGATTCGCATCGAGGTGGGGGGGGTGCTTTCACCTTGAACTATTTTGTACATATATATATCTATATATTCCCATATATATATCTATATATTCCCATATCTTTTGGAATCAGGCAGCGGATGGCTTGGAAGAAACGTGGCATTCTGACGTTCGTTTCTTTCAAATTCGAGCGATGGACCAGCCTGACGAGCCTGTGATGGCCCAATTCTACTTGGATTTGTTTGCGAGACCCGGTGACAAGGTGCACGTGGGGATGCTGAACGTTGTCGCAAGCCGTAGCAGCGTATTTTCGACCGAAAAGACCCCCGTGCGACTGCCAGTGTTGGCATTGCTGCTGAACCAATCTACCCCGGTATAACGACATCATGTTGACACCCCCCATGGCTCAACCCGGTCGTAGACGGACGACCACCCGACTTTAATGACATTTACCGACGTCCACGCCCTGTTTCACAGTTTTGGCATGGTGCTGCGGTTTGCTTTGACAGATGCCAAGTACACGATGACGTCGGGCGCATTCAGCGTCGAAAGGGATGCCGTGGACGTACCTGCGACGATGTTTTCCTACTTTTGCACCCGCCGCGGTGCGTTTATATATATTATATATACGTCGATTGTATATATATATATATAATACTTGTAGAGACGATGGCGTTAATATCAGGGCACTACGTCACTGGCGAGCCGTTGCCAGACAAGTTATTCGAGAGTATGATCGCCGCCAAGCAATTCATGGCTGCGACGACGTTGCTACAGCAAGTGCACTTTGCAGCCCTCGACTTGGCATTGCATCAACAATCTGTGACACCGTCGTCGTCGTCCCTCTCGACTGTGCGCACTGCCGTCGCCAACAAGTACGTCCAAGAAACGGTCGTATAAGTCGTTTATACATGGTCAACGTTAGGTTTGCAGTGTCGCAACTTTTAGCCAATGATCAATATGTGACCCAGTACATTCACATTTTCGACTTGCATTATGCAAGTGCCGTGTACGGGTATGTATGTACAAGATATAAATCATCACGATGTATATCAGTCCTTTGATCCAAAAGCTTTGGATAATTATGAGCTCATTCGCCAACATCCATCTCGATCAATCCATTTCGGTTATACGAACGAGTGTATGTTTGTAAAAGTGAATACCCGTGTCACACTATTATACGAAGTACTATAAGACGCTACAGTATGGTTAACGCAAGAGATTTTGATTGGCCGCTGGACTGTTTTGATTGGTCCATCCATTATGTGACCCGTTCGAATTGCGATTGTAGGTACAAGTGGGCCGAAGTCCAAGCTTTGGATGCATATACTTGCTTTACGGAAACCCAAGGCGACCAAACAGCGTGGAATGCTACGGGAAGGCGGTTCCGACGGACGTTTCTCGCGATGACTGGAGTGTGCCACCCGTCGCAAGTGTTCGAGTCGTTCTGTGGACGACAGCACAACACCGATGCGATGCTTCGACATTATGGCCTGAAGATGTGCCCTTGAGTGCAGTATACTAGTACTACGTAGTACTATGATGTACTCTTAATCGTATGTTGTACCACGTCGCACAGTACTTCTAGTACTCAGTAGGGCCCATGTTTGGAGCAAACATGGATTCTGACTCCAGAATCCGGATTATGTCAAAAAGTTGCACCGAACACGATTGGCCCAAATGCCGAAAATTCACAAGAATACTGGTATTCTATTGGTCACATCCTATTGGATCTGGTTTTTGCTCCTTTTCATTGGTTCCACCATCTATGACTGCACTTTTTAGGCCTTTGACAGTCAGGTAAAACGAAATACAATGTGCTATTTTGAATTATTTAAGTATTCTGACCGAAATGTTGCAGCACGTCATGCACGAATATCGGCCATGTAGACGCTTTCTTGGCGGCGATTGCGCCGGATTTACAAAATACGACGCGTCCCGCTGCAAGCGTATTGCGCAATTATAGCGTGATCATAAACGAAGAAGTACATGTAGCTACATATCATATAACTTTACTGGAGGGCAAGATATCCACATCACCATTCAAGGTCCATTCGATAGTGCAGCGACTTCGTAGCGGGTTTTGACCAACACATTGAGCTGTGCAAGGAGAGATACAAGTAACTTGGTACCGACTTTTACAAGGATGAGATACAAGTAACTGCGTGTGCTAAGTTTACGTAAGTAATTTTGTCAGTTGCATGCATACACATGAGTTGTTGACTCAACGAGTGCGTAGCCCATTCTGCGCTGCAGGAATATAATTCATCCCCCACCAAGATGAATACGGTCTTACATGCTAACTAGTTAAATAGTTGGCGAAGAAGCACCATGCGATGGACCACTTGATCACATGTGGTCACGGCTGCGACGTTCCTTCCATCACTGTCAGTACTCGGAGATTAGATTAAACACCCCGAAACCCCGGAAACCCCAAACTCCGAGTACATGTATTTCTGAAAAGCAGAATACCAATCAATCCCACCAAGAAACCATCAAATCCAGAATCCGGATTCTACCACAAGAATCCGGTTTTTGTTTTTGTCAATCGAACACAAAAAATCGGATTCCAGAGTCTGAATCCATGAAATAACCGGATTCTTGGTGCGTCCGAACACGGCCTAGGTGTATTGTACGTACTAGTAGTACTTGCGAGGTTCGACGGTTTAGAGCCAGGTCTCGGAATAATTTGCCATCCATGAAGCAATGGCGTTATCCGAAGAAGAATTGTTGCGGGGTGACGAAAAATTGGATATTTTGGTTATTTCTGGTTGTCCCAAAATTAACCGGATGCAGTCGCGTTTTCTTGCGTGCTTGACTAGGTACCATACCATAACACCATAACGACTCGGACAAATATTTGCTGGATATGTGCTTCGGACACGCACTTAACTAGATTTACAGATTAAATGCGAATAGTTGTTCCACAGGCCTTGTCCGGGTAGCGGCACGGCCTGCGGCCTACCTGCCGCTTTTCCCGACAAGAGGAATCGATTGGACATTCGGTGAAGTGCACGATTGGGGCTCACTCCTCGCCAAGGCACCGCCTGCACAAAATTATACACACGACCTCCGCTACGCTGCGGTGGCGCAATTTTGTGGGCGGATGCTCTGTCGTCGCTTGCTACTGTAAAGCTGATCGTTCTTATGCGGGTTAATACAATACACAAGTATGTCCGAACATATTCCGTTCGGACAACTTCATTCGGACAAAATATGTTCCCCTGATGTCAAATACAAATGCCAAGTATGTCCGACTGAAATTGTCCGAACGGTGTCCGCAAAGTGATCATATTCACCCGTACCGTACACAATAACTACCCTGACATTTTTCGTCCAGGGTAGCTCGAGAAAGGCTGAATTGTCCACAGAATCAGATTACTTTTCAATAAAATTAAATATGTTTAATCGAGTGTACAAATGTCACGTTTAATATTTACATTAATGTATTTTTTTATCCGCCTTAGTCAGACAGGGTAGTTATTCCGACCGGGAAGGCCCGCGGGTAGTTATTAAGTCCGGGTAGTTATTGTGTACAGTACGGTAGTTAGTGTTACATCGGGTATGTCAACATATGAGTATCTCAAGTAAAAACTTCGACAAAATGAGAGTAAGCAGCACTTTGAACCAGGCGTCCTTAACAAGGACAATATTGGTGGTGGTGTTTATTGTAACTTTTGTAAGAGCATCTCCACCGGAACACGGATTTTGACCCTGGATCTGAGTCCTTTTCAGTGTCATACTGAATTCAATAAATTTGAGTATGAAGGATATTCGTTCGCATCGTGACACTGACTTTTTAACCGCAATTCTGCGAAAATTAATACAGTATAAATAGATAAGATATGCATGGTCATTTCTAAGTCCACACAATATGCGCTGGAATGACCGACTCATGCAGTTGTCGAATCAACTGATGGATTCGTCCGACGAGGAAATCGATGTCATCATAAGTACGGCAGCCCAAAAAGCCGTCCGCCAAGCCGCAGCTGTAGACTCACGGTCATGGAGCGGGTCTCGTCGCGGTCGTCAGCCAAACATTGATCGAAACCGGACTGGTGGGCACCAGCAGATTGTCGACGACTACTTTGGAGAGAACTCCGTGTGGAATGGTCAAGACTCAGGGTCCGGGGTTCTGAAACTCAGTTTCAGTGTCGAATTCAGTGTTAGGGTGGGGGTAAATTCAGGGTCAAAATATCATCGACACTGAGTAATATTCAGTTTCAGGGTCAAACTCCGTGTACGGTGGAGATGCTCGAAGCTTAACTGTAAGGACAAACCAACGGCGGATGGAAAGCAACAGTGAGGTGCCCGACGAACGCAATCGAGACACGAGACCCAACCTAGAAAGGCGAATGACGTTTTACTCCGGAAGCGCCTTCGTCGATTACGTTCAAAAGTCAGTACAGTATATCAAAACAACAAGCACTTCGTGGTACGAACGTGTGGTGGAAAAAGCAACCATTTTGTCCCCGTTACGTACGCCTAGTACTTACTCAAATGTTTTCGAAGTTTTGCTCAGATACTGTACTCGCTGTTGGTGATTACTGTACCGAACAATCCCCTAAGCTTCAACAGTGGTACTGTTGTTACGTAATCATTTTTGCCTGGAGCCCCTGTAACCCTGGACATGGACCCCTTGCGCGCTTACATACAATACTATTCCCGGGGTTAACTCCTACATTAGCTGAAATGAGTAGTTTTGAATTTACACTTGATTTGATTATGTGTGGCAGAAATAACTTGGGTTTTGTATGCCAGGAGGCCCAATTGACGTAACAATACTAACGTTACTGTTGCAGCGAGGGAATTTTGCTGGGTGATTACAGTAGACGGTCGTACATCACTCCTTCCCCTTATGTTGCGGAATGCATTCACTTGCCCAGAATGTTTGCGGTACGGCTGGTATTTGACCAATTGGTGTATGATAGATACATCTTGCCTTGTCACTACTCACCAAGGAATGAATTGGACTTGGCTCACTTATCAAAGCTCATCCTGACAGTCGAGCAACCCTGTCTGAGCCAATGCCGTCCACTACGATGCCGCCGTGGATATTCGTCTTGATCTGTACAATCGGCTTTTTCGGTGATTTTGACCGAGCCATCACTACTGGCGCTCCAGCCCAGTTCCAATACTTTATCCAAGTCTCTCACAACACCACCGACCCTGGCGCGCTGCTTGGACTGCTCTCATCGTCGTATGTGACCACCAACGCCCTCTCGATCCCGCTGTTTGGCTACCTCGCGATGATCACCAAACCGTTTCGAGTCATTTCTATGGGGCTTGTAGTGTGGATCGTTGCCGTGGCCATCTCAAGCGTTTCCAAGTCCGCCAACAGCTTCGAGCTTTTAGTCGTGGGGCGATTCCTCAGTGGTGTTGGAGCAGCATCGTTTCAGTGCACTATACCCGCCTTCATCAACGACCACAGCCCGAGCAGTGTCCAGACGCTGTGGTTGGGTGTGTACATGATGTCGGCTTGTCTGGGAGCGATTTCGGGTGGAATCGCGGCATCGACGCTGTCTGCGACTTCCTGGGGCTGGAACTCATTGTATGCCATGGAGGGGCTAGCGATGTTGCCGTTGCTTTGCCTTTGCCGTTTTGGCATTCCCGATGAATTCGATCGGATCAGCAGGGACGACACCAACGAATCCCAAGCCTTGTTGGAGGAGAGTGGTTCCGCCCCCCCAAAGTCGTTTTTCGGTGAAGTGTGGGGGGTTTGTAGCAACGCAGCGTTTATGTGGCTGACGCTTGGTGTGGCAGCCATGGTGTTTTCTGGTTCTGGGTTGGCCATGATTTCAACGCTGTTGCTGATTGGCGTTGGCGTGTTTTCGTCGGAAACTGAGGCCAACGTCACGTTGGGTTCCCAATCACGTAAGTGCTACTAGGACTATATACCATTGCAATGTGATGTGTACTGAACTAATTACGAACCCTGATTTGTAGTTGTTACAACCTTCGTGGGCACCTTCCTGGGGGGCGTGCTGCTCGATTGGACAAGCCGTGGTGCAGCTTACAAGCGACAGTACTTTGCGATTCGTCAACTGGTGCTAGGATTTCCAGTAGCGCTTGGAGTCGTGCTCCTCTCCGTGGCTGCTTTGCCTGACAAAACGTGGTACTTGGTGTGGAATGGACTATCGACTATCACTTTCACTTCCATGCCGCCAGTTGCGATGACCGCCGCGTTTCACTCTGTCCATCCATCGCAACGCTCCCTCGCTGTTGGTGTGAAGACTCTTGTGCTGCACGTGCTCGGGGACGTTCCCGCCCCCATCATCGTGGGCTACATCAAGGATGCTTGGGCGCCTCACTGCAACAGCGTGCTTGTGGACGGCGTCGTAGTGCTCAACCCAGAGTGCCATCAAGACAAAGACGGACTCATCCTAGCCATGCTGTTTCCCTTAGTGTGGATGGTGTGGGCCATTACGTGTTTTGGCATTGCCTTGTACTTCGCTCGACGGACTATGCTCAAGGAAAAACGTGCTGCACTGTGTGCTTCAAATTGACTTGTTAATGGTAAGGTGAGCCGCCTTGCTCCTTTTTAATATCCAATCAGAGTCCATCTCACCTTGTTTCTTACAAACCATTGGCTATAACACTGGCAGAAGAGGTTAGAAACTGTTTGGACTGTTCAGGCAACTTCACTGAACAATCACTGAACGTTTCAACACTGAACGATGAGAATTATCCGGTGACTTTACCCGGCCAACATTTTGTCATGTCCGGGGAAACGTCGGAACGGATCGAAGGATGCAAGCGCTGGTCGCTCATGCGCAATGAGCGCGGGTTGGAGCCTCAACTTCGTCGTAATCGTTATTCATTAGGTTCATTTATGATGTGGTTGACTCTAAAGCATGACCGAAGTGCTGCCGTGGTCGCTGAGACGTGTGGTGATGCAAGCTGCCATGAAAGTGGGTAGCTGGTACGCGAGCGCTACTGCGCATAGCCCTGTGATATTCACTACGTCGCACACATACGTACATATCTTACTATTCCGCCAAAAAGCGCATTCGCGAAGGGTCTCTAGCTACCTCTACCAGCATGAGCCGACGGCCGAATCTTCGCTGCTCATGTGGACCGCCAAACCATGCAATTTACATAATGATACTTTCGAATAATATCACTTGAAATATGTATGAAAATATATAGCCAATCAGAATAAAGTTGTTCAGTGTTGAAACGTTCAGTGATTGTTCAGTGAAGTTGCCCCAACAGGGCCTTATGCTGCATTGTGTTCACTCCTACTATTTCCAATGTGGTTCTCCCCTTGCAGCTAACATTATGTTGTGCGCTCGGCTGGGTCGCAATGCCGTTGCTGCTCTGGTGGGCCAACGCGGTGGCGAAAGTCGAATTGGACCAAGGCGTCTTTCGCTACCAAGACTCGTGGTAGCACCCATCGCAAGTGCTGAAGTGGCAGCTTTAGCACTTGCGATGGGTGCCACCAAGAAGTCTTGCGCCACCCGCTCGCGCAACCACGTGATCACATCAGCAGAGAGGTTTACGGCACCGACACTGCCTGGATGGGGAGCGACTGGCGGAGCTCAGGTCGATCGAGGACTTTCAGCTGCGACGGCAGACGACGAAGGACGTCCACGCACTCCTGCTGCGGGAATGGAGGCAAGATTGACGCTGGGGTGGGATGGGTCGACACCTGCGGTCGAAGACATCCACGTGTCGTTTCGACGAGGCTTTGAGATGCTGGTCAAGAACAGGTAGATGCGCCGAGAAGTGAACGTGTCGTCGTTCCGCCAACTTGACAACAGCCTGCACCATCACCACAATATCGAAGACCACTCGTGGTTTCCGCGTCTCAAGCAATTGCACCCCGAGAACCGTTCCGAAGTGGACATACGCGAACGAGATCATCGCAAACTCATCGAATTGGAATCTCGCGTGGCGTCTGGTGACTACGATGCCCTCGTCAAGTTCGTCAAACGCCTCATGGACCAATTCAACCGCGAAAGAAATGTTGTCTGTGCCGTGGCTTCTGGAGGGCAATGGTGAGTTGTAAGTCAAGTTAGGCTAGCTATAGTAGCTCCAATGAGGGATGACCACATTCATTGGGTTAGTAGGCAAGTAAGTGGTGATGTTACTGAAGTCTAGACTTGTTCGAATTGACCGAGTCCTGAATGCCACATTGATGATCTTGCTCTCATACACAGCCTACATAATTATCTCAATACTTCTTGCATCAACGCCATTATAGAAACGTGGAGCACCAGTCATCAGCTTCGCTCTTTGCTTACTTTGTTCGTCGATTTCTCGTTGACTACAACACATATTGAGGTGATACAAATATCAAAATAATCGCAAGATTCAGCTCATGAATTGAGGTTCAAAGGATGTCAATTTAAATAGTAAACACGTGCAGTAAGGATCAAAAGTAGCGTTTTTCGTAGGGCACCAGTCATCGATCGGCACACGTTTTAGACTTGTGTAATGTATTGGCTCCTCCACACTCTAGTTCGCGGGATGCTGTCATCATATTAGCTATCAAAGGAATATGTGTTTAGAACGGGTATTAATTGCTACAGTAATGATTTCTGTATGATCAACACTATATTGACTGGTCCAACCTCTAATTTATAAGGGGCACTAATTCTTAAAGAACTACATTTTGACCAATAAGAGGTATTCGGGCATTTCTATTGGCTTACAACAGTGCCGATGACTGGTGCCCTACGCACTGTAAGTAGAATATATCGCAACAGGGTGTGATGAATCTACGCACCAATTTTCACGGCATCTGATTGGACAAATTGGACAAGGTGACCTGCCTTGCGAATTCCAAAAACAGACAAACACATGAAAAATAAAAATCAACAATACAAACTTGAAGATATATTTAATTGAAACTATACAATTTCAAAATTATTTATGGAATTCGGAAGGTGGTTCACCTTGCGCAGTATACAAAATTGCCTATTTCACCTTGCTTTTTCTGGTTAAACCGGATTTGTGGGGAGAGTCCAATACTATAACCAAGTGTATTCTTAAGTATACTTGACTTTGCCAACCTGCTAATCGCAGGTTCGTAGAGCAAATAATAAAATGAAAAATGTAAAAAGTCATTGTATTCGCTTCAAGTAGTGTAGGGTTCTGCGATTCGCAGGGTGGCGGAGCCAATCAGAAAAAGACGAATATTTCTTTTCCCGCAGAGAACTATAAATATTTGTCAAAGTCTGTAATGGACACACAGATGGATAGTTCAGCCAATGAAAACAGTTATGTATTACTCTTAGCAGTGTGCAGAGTGCAACTGTCTCCCTTCTCGCTGATTAGCTCAAAGTTTGAATTAATTTCAAATTTTGTTCAAGGAAGTTCTCTCACTTTCGAATTTGCCAGCAACCGAGAAAATGGTTCCGATCTGCCGCTTTGCGCCGTTGACGCCAAGGTATATGATGAGTGCAGTGTGTGTGAAGTCTTATATATTCGACAGGTCCCTATGAGCAGCCGCAGTCCGAACTCCCCACCGCCGCCGCAACCGACTCCATAAGCTGCCGTCACGACTACCCCGTCATCCCGGCTCCCACGCCGCCACCGCCTCAGACGTTTCGTCTTGTTTACACCGAATCTCGATATCAAGTCGCGGATATCTTTACCCAACCACTTGATGTGACAATGTTTTGCGCTCTGCGCAGTCAACTTAGTGTGATACAACTGCCGCCCCACAGCACCCTACGGTGCAAGCCAGGAGCACGAACTCCGACCTCTAGGCCCATGACTGCGCCAACATGTTAAGGGGACGCCCTGGGCTATGTTGGTTCGACATTGGGGGATGACTACATCCTGGTGGTTTCTCGATCCATCCGGCCATTCCTCGGATGTGGTTGGTAAAGGACCGATTGGTATGGACCTGCTGGAACACAAGTTGTGCCCCAAAAAGATGACGGAGTAAGCTGTGGTGGTTACACTTACTGAGCTTAACTGCCAGTCTCATGCTGCACTTTGGGCAATTGATTCTGGTCACTCACGTGTCTGCTACTACTGCTTGGTCTTCCCACTCTGCGGCATCATCTCCTAGCTGGTACAGGAGTAGGTGCTCAACTTGCGGGATATGGGACTTCCTTTGTCCGGATAAGAGTTGCATATACTCCGGTTGATGTATTGTACAACACTATACTTTGTTGTATCGGATAAACAGATAAATAATAAGAGCACCAGTTCGCTATCCCAACTCTATATCTCAAAACTTCGGTTGTACTGTACTTTATGTTACCGTACGGATAATTATGGTCTTATCCGGACTGTTTTCTCTTCAAGGATCTCCCCAAAATGTTCAGTTAATTACACTGTATTGGGGAAATGGGGACCCCGTTGGAGATGCTCGTAAAAACACCCGGATACATCCCCAAATTATCCGTAACTTCGATGGTGCCACTATTTTAACAGATTTTGGGGATAGGGACCTACCTACCTATAGGGACCCCCTTGTTGGAGATGCTCTATTAAGTTTAGAAAGTGTATTGATTTATACAGTGAAATTTGACGCGCTATTTCTTCGTCTTCGACGTTCCTTGTATAAAGTTTTGGGATGCATCGAATTGTAATAATTGCCTGCCAAGGAAGTCAACTCCGTAATGGTACTGTACTGTAGGCTAGGACAGCTCTACGATACCAGGAGTGAACTCCGGTCATTGAATATATATTGTTCAATGTTAGTTGCACTGTAAAGGTGCTTGATTGTGGTGGGTTGGGTACTGTAGATTACGAAGAATACGAGCGAGTGTGTCGTGTTCATACCTGGTAACGTTAGCAGAAATGTACAGTACCCAACTCCATACCGGTACACTTCATCGCAGAGTGGTTCGTTGATGGGAGAGGCGCATTGATACCAAACAGCTCGCTTGGACGACAACAATTGTCCATATACTACATCATAATGGCAACAACACACATTGGATAGTTGACTGTGAGCTCACGGCAATGTTGTAACCAGTTGAACATTGATATGCAGCGCAACTACAGTGCTATATTTTCACAACACTGGTGACTACGATTACGGTATGTATTCTGTGTTGAAGATGATACAACGACTGGGCAATCGATGTGTGACACAGCGAGTCGAAATTTTTGATACTTCGAAGTAAAATGTGTACCAATAATACGTGGCACTCGAAGTGTGCACGAGATCGCAGATCGAGAAACAGGCTATTTAGCATATGTCAACACTTGGTGGGTAATTCCTGTCCATTTGACAATATGTCACCAGTCCAACTTATTCCACCTTTGCGATAATACGACCCAATATCTCCGTGAATCTCATGCTGGGATTCATAATATGCTACGAAGGCATGGTCAAAATACGTGGTGAGCAATTTGACCTTGATCCTGATTGGATTACATGGACCAAATCACACGTCTTATGCCGGGGTTGTCACGGCGATAAGTTATCCCCTTCTCATTTTGAATCAGGCACACTCTTCAACTAGTTACCCTCTTCACTGTCAACACAAACACTAGCAGCATTTCCATGGTTGTGAACCCCCTCACTCGGTGTGTGGAGGATTACTCGCTGCCGCCGTACGCCCAGCTTTGCCCTGACGACATTGCGCCCGCCTTGCGCACAGCCATGGCCGAGTTCGCGTCGGATCTGGAGGCCATCGAAGACGATTTGGCGTGTCCGGACGCTGAGATCTCGTGGGAAAGTGTGATGGATCGCTTGGAAATCATCGACGACCCACTCGAGAGATTGTGGTGCATTGTGCTTCAGTTGATGAAAGCAGTCAACATGCCCGAACTTCGCGCGGCACATTCCGAGTTGGAGGACCAAGTGGTGAGGCTGCAGAACAAGCGGGCGCAGAGCGTGGTGGTGTACCAAGCCATGACCGCCCTTCGCGACGGTCCCACGTATGTGACACTGACCACGGAACAACAGGTTAGTCTTATGATTATGTTTTTATGGGCGAGAGCAGTATTGGTTGATTATGATTCGAATCCATGGCCATAGCGCATTCTAAACCGAGCGATTGGACGAGCTACGGCGAGTGGTGTGAACCTCGTCGACCACGACAAGGATCGATTCAACGCCATCCACGTTCGACTACAAGCTCTGGTACGAGACAACGCAAGACATTGGGATATATACATCTTCTGGAACTATATAGTATCAATGTGCGACGAACGTGGTAGCGCACAATCCACGGACACAACGAACTTGATGGCACGAATGCATACTCGCACGTTATCACAGACAAAGCGCAACTGGATGGCGTGCCGCAGTCGACTCTGTCGCTCTTGGCGCAGGTATATTGTATATTATATATATATATATAACCCCCAAAACGCATAGGTTCCACGAAACGATGCATATAATATGTATACATTCACTTGTTGATGCGTAGAACGCGGTGGCAGCAGGGCATGTCCTCGCTACAGCTGAAAGCGGGCCGTGGAAGCTGTCGTTAGAGTCGCCAGTGTACGACCCTCTATTGAAATACTGCGCGTCTCGACCGATTCGGGAGCAGCTATACCGAGCCAACAACGACAAAGCCAAGGCCAACGAGCCGGTTGTAGTCGAAATCCTGCAATTGCGACTCCAGCTCGCCCAAATGCTGGGATTTCGTTCGTTTTTCGAGCTCAGTTTGGTGAATAACTCGGCCCCCTCTATCGACAGTGTGTTCGATACACTCGATGAGCTACGGGACAAGGCTTTTCCGCGTTCCCAAGCCGAGCTGCGCCAGCTGGAAGGACTAGCCGCCGCACACAACCACCCGTTGCCGTTAGAGCCGTGGGACGTACAGTATTGGTACAAATAAAAAACGAGTTTTAATGTCCCCTCTCGTGCAACGATTGACATTTGGTCATGTGTGCAGGACGGAACGACTGCGCCAGGAACAGTTTGACATTGACGACGAAGCGATCTCGCAATACTTTTCCTTGCCCAAGGTATCAACAGCCACGATCGAAAAAATAATATATATATATATCCATATATACATGGCGGACGGTATAAATATATATATATATATGCAAAGAAATCGATCATTCCCTCAAGACCTACAGTAAAGCCAGCCATTCTAATATAACCTATGTGTAGGTGTTGGACGGACTATTTGATTTTATCGGTCGATTGCTTGACATTCGAATCGAAGTACGTCCTCCAACAAACTAGTTTTTCATCGATCGCCCAATCATTCGATTGAAATTGGGTCACTTGACTATTGTACGATGTAGGCAGCGGATGGCTTGGAAGAAACGTGGCATCCTGACGTACGTTTCTTTCAAATTCGAGCGATGGACCAGCCTGAGACGCCAGTGGTGGCACAATTCTACTTGGATCCGTATGCTAGACCCGGCCAGAAGCGGCAGGGTTCGTTCGTGGAGGTGGTGGTGAGTCGCAGCAAAGTTCTGCGCACGGCCAAAGCCCCCGTGAGACTTCCCGTGTTCTCGATTGTGCTCAATCAAACGCCTCCAGTACGAATCATCTACTATACTACCTTCAGATTGTGCGCCCAGCCAAAAAATACTCGATATATTTGGGCTCATTCCCCAAATCCATCGGTGGACTTTTTTGTACTGAACGTTTTGTAATTGGTCAAGCCATTCACGCTATTTGAAGTCTCAATGGTTGTAGGAGTGTATGCATTTGATTGGCCACTTGAAAGTGCATTGTGGCTTTGATTGGTCTGTCGATTTGGGTTGTTCGGGTCATATTCGATTGAGCGAGCACCCCACTCGTTTGTGCTCGATTGAACGAACCATGCAAAATTGGGAAATTTGAAGAAAATCGACAATTTTTGATCGTATTAATATTATAGGTGGGGGACATGCCTAGCTTGATGACGTTTACAGACCTGGACTTGTTGTTTGGATGTGTGGGGTTTGGCCTTCGCATTGCGCTCACGTCGGCCGAGTACACGGCTGCGTCGGGTATTGATGGCATCGAAGCGGACTCCCTTGGGGTGCCTGTGCGCGTTCTCAAGCGATTTTGCTATCACCGAGGTATACAGTGTCGCATGTCATCCAAACAAAATATATATGCGATATTAAAACCTATTGTTGTAACGCAGAACTGATGAAAAGCATGTCCGGGCACTTTAAAACCGGCCAAGAGTTGCCAGACTCTGAGTTCAACAAGCTTGTGGCCGCCAAACGATTCATGTCAGCCACCAATTTACTGACTCAGCTCTTCTACTCAGCCCTCGACACGTCTGTGCACCACAACGTCACTTCTAACGTGTCGGTGGAGTCTGCGTACGCCCTCTTGCAACAAGTTGGAGCCAAGTACGAAAAAAAACGATTTACATTATATATACTTCGAAGTATATATATTTGACGACTGGAACACGACAATGGTAGATACTGCGCGACACCGCGGTTGCAAGACCGCGATTACTCGCTGTGCAACTTTCGGCATGTGTTTAGCGGACAAGCCGCGGCCACCTATTACAGGTATAAATATAATTCACATATATATATAATTCATAGACATATATAATTCATATACATGTACAATTCATACTACATATACTAGTATATATTATACGTTATTTCAACATTTTGATGATGGAATTCATAGTTACATTTGGGCCGAAGTACAAGGGCATGACGCGTATTCGTATTTTGAAGAACACCCGACAGTGTTAGAAGCCACTGGCAAGCGGTACAGAGACACCATCTTGGCGCTGTCAGGGGTGGTTCACCCGACCAAGGCGTTTGAACTGTTTCGTGGTCGAAAGCAGCGGACTGCAGCTCTGCTGGAAGAATCCGGCTTGCAATAAACTATATATCTCAAATATAGATAAAGGAACGTGACTGTTGTAACGTTAGGGCATCTCCATCGGTAAATTCTAACCTACTACCTCCAGACGGAAATAGACCGACCATTTGACAAAAATTGATGCAATTTCTGTACATTTTAAAATATGGAAATTCTGAAATTAGGTGCGAAAAGAGCAGAATCTATTGTATCCGATTGGCTCGAATCTGCAAAAAAAAACGTTGATTTGAGTGGAGCACATTTAATTGAAGAAGTCAATACTCAAATCAAGATAAAATGATACGGATACAAACAAATTTATCCGAAATACAGAATGTTGGTATCTTTTGAGCGCCAAAACATGGCGCGCAGCCTCATTTGGAATGAAAGAACTTACGTCCGATCAACGCCGTGCTGTCGTCGACCACCTACTCCTCCGTGTAGTTGAAGCT
>NW_009798268.1:1836773-1839270 GCF_000520075.1 Aphanomyces astaci | reverse complement strand
TCCGCGAGGTCATCTATAGCGCCGGCGACAACTCCTACAAGGTGCCACACATGAAGAAGGCGGCGCTCAAGAAGTCGGGCCTCCTACCTGAGTCTGTCGAATGCGGCCGCGATGTGTTCAACACAGGCTGTGCTTTGCTGAGCAATGAAGACCTTGAGAAGACCATGAACCTGCTTGCGGCCCAAACGGCTGCCGATTTTGAGATGTGCGACATCTTCTCAGCCATGGAGTCTCTTGGGATCGATGACGATGAAGGAGTGTAGGTATCAGCGTAAGAATCAAATTAATATGGGTTTGAGTATGCAATGCCAATAATTTAATTAACTAGCCTTTAGTATTACGCCTGGTATATATTTATTATATTTCGGGGGGATGCAATATGTCTAGTCTATTTCCGTCCTTGATCAATTTTGAAATGGTCGGTCTATTTCCGTCTGGAGGTAGTATGCTATAAGAGCATCCCACGTATAATTTTCTCTAGAGTACTGGAAACAGTAAACTAGATATTTTTCGAAATTAACCGCAAAATGGTGTACTTAAATAATATTACTATTGGAAGTATCGGATAATTTGTATATTTTCCTGGGAATTATGTGATATTCATGTGAGTGCTTTTTCGTTTAGCGCACGCGACTTACAAATTTGATTGTTATTACTGTCGTCGGTAAATTTGTAGAATTCCTGGATAACGAACATTTCTCCGAACCTGAACCGACTAGTACAGTAGTTCTACCTAGTACTGTACTATACTAAGTATTAGTATAGTACAGTATTAATACATGCAATCCGGCAAAGCTGAAGTTTTACTGTCCACAAAGTTGGTCTCTTCGCGAGAAATAATATAACGGTTGCGAGCTTCAAAGAGTAAATCGGAATGTGATTAGATTGTCGTCTTAAACTACTAACTACGAAAAAGTATACTATACTAAACTACATCAAGTAAACGTTTTTCTCTAAGGCTTCAACCTTGCCCGTTAATGGTGCGACAATCTTTAGCTTGTTCTACAGCCTTGCCATCGTTTTGTTAACGATGCGACAAGTTGTATTCTTGGTCGGCAACCTTGCCATCGTTACATTCTCCCCCGGTTGTCGACTTGACAGCTTGGATTCTTGAACGCAGGTCTGCAAGCAATTGTTTGAAATGGGAAACAAACATGCTTGATGCCGCGCTCAAGCTCCAACGTTGCTTCGTGTTAGGCAAACCATGCCACTTTACCAAGTACTCTTTCTTCCGATTGAACTGTCGTTGCTTCCACAGCCCTTCAACGTTGTGCAGTTATTTCCCGCGTTCTCGAGAGTTGCTTTGGGTATTCGTCTTCCATGTAATCATTCTGGGTTTTCCACATTGAAGACATTGTGAAGCCTGCATATGCTTCGTCGCAGCTTCAACCGCATCGTCAAGTGTTTTCCCCCCGGACTGCCCATGCAATACGCGTAGGCGTGATGCAATCGGGACCCCATCAATGCCAGTCGGCATCATCATGCAACAGCTTTTCCTCACGGATGGTGTCAGGGTTGGCTGCCCTGACGGCTGCGACATCAAGACGTTAGCAACAGTGACCATGCCCTATGACTCCGCGGACACCGCTCCAACCGTGTCAACGACACCTGCGGAGGATGTTGCCCACAAGGCGCTGCGCACTATCATCGATAGTGTGGAACTAATGGCACAACACATACCGGAACGCGGAGGACGCGGTACCGCACTTGTTGGCACTTGCGCCGCAAGTGCCTCGAGCTACCCTCGCCCAACATCGCCACGGCAACCCGCCAGGAGCCGCATCAGAAAAACTAATGGCGGAGTCGGGTCCACCCACCCGACTCTTCTGAACTGGCATGGGTCTCCATCAGCAACATGGCGCGTCCCCGCGAAACCGCCGTGGCTCCGGCGCCGCGTAAAACGACAGACGCAGAAAGCCGCTCGGCGCCTGTTGCAGCTCGAAGCGGCGTCGCGGCGGCTCCTCAGCGAGCGTCCACGCGGCATACGCGTTCTCGCGCTTCGTGACGTTGGGCTCCACACCTGGCACCTGACGATGAACGGTGTCAAGCTTGCCGCCGCGTCGACAGCTGCTCTACAAGTTGTGTAGGCAACGCAACCATGGCAACAATCGGCACCTTTCTTCGAACTAGTCGCGGATACGTCGAAGGGTGCACAGGTAACGTCCTCGCTGTGACGCAAGTCCGCCGAGTAGAGTGAACCGTCAATGACGGCACATTCGCGGCCGAAGTCCACGTGGTGCCGGGCTTGGCGGACCAACTCCTTTTGGGCAGCGATTTCATGGCCAAGCATCATATGACGATGTTGTGGTCCTCACGGGAACTCCACTTCCCAGCCGTCGGACCGCGTGGCGTCCGAGTGCCCTTCACCCTGGAAGGTATGGCCCCTCGGAAACCGCGGCCTGCGCAGTACGACGTGCGACTCTCACGCGCCGGGTGAAACTCCCCGCCATGTGCGGCGGCCTTACACGGATTCAAGTGGCCGCACCCGATGGCACCG
>NW_009798268.1:1834944-1836673 GCF_000520075.1 Aphanomyces astaci | reverse complement strand
CTCCACTTCCGGCCGAAGAGGCCATACGGCTCGATCATTTAGACACCGATCAGCGCCAACAAATGCTACGGGTGCTGCGTCGATTCCCCGAACTGACACAAGCCGATCCCTTTATCCTACCCGCGGCGGTCATGGGGTTGGAACATGCCATCAATACCAGCACGGCGCATCCCACATAATAAGAACGACGGATGGGCTTGTCGCCGCCCCAGGATGCCATCATCCGGACCGAGATCGTGGATCTCCTCCGCAAAGACCTCATCGAACCGGCCAGTGGCGCTTGGGGTTTCCCGGTAGTGATCGTCAAAAAGAAGGATGGGTCGGCTCGTTTTTGTATTGACTACCGGCGCCTCAACGCTGTGAGTGTCCGGGACGTGTATCCCTTACCCCGCATTGACGATACCTTGGAACAGCTCGGGGGTGCGAAAAGATTTACCACGGTGGACTGACAATTCTCACACGAAAAACGGAACCATTTCGATGGGAGCAGTCGCAACAAAACGCGTTTGCATGCCTCAAGCACGAACTTTGTGCCCAACCGGTGCTGCGGTTCCCCGACTTCACGCTGCCCTTCACCGTCATGTGTGATTCCAGATTGGTGGGGTTAGGAGCAGCGTTGATGCAGGACGACGGAGAGGGTATGCGCCAGGTGGCATTTATCAGCCACGTCAACTCGCCCACGCAGGCGAAATACTGGATTACGGAGTTAGAATGCCTGGCGGTCTTCAAGATCCAGGTGGTCACAGACCACAAAGCGTTGACCTAGCTCCTCTCCAAACGCACCCCGCACCGCGACTTCACCGATGGGCTCTTCAACTCGCGGACTACGACCTTGACCTCGGCCCGGCAAGGAATACGTAGTAGCCGAATGCCTTGTCTCGGCAACCAGCAAATATCGTCGACTTGGCGGCACGCACACGGGCGGACACGCATCGACAGATGGCGCTACCGCGTCGGACGGCGTCACGGCGGTGTGGACACGCCTGGAACACAATTGTCCACCACAAGGCACACTTCCATGGAGACAGCCGTAGAGCGCATGATCGGCGCGGAGGCACGCGCACAGAGCTGGCCTTCTCGGGAGGGGGCGGGCGGGATACCGCCACCGATGATGCCCTCACCCTGTCGGGACTGCAGCTTGACATCCCGCCAGTGGCCCGCCTTAGTACCGACGGATCCCCCATCACCTTAGGTCACCACGGTCGACCCACCCTCGGTCGACGCACGCCAAGCCGCTGGCCATTACAGTCGACACCGTCGGGCTGTCCTTGAGTCACATCCGGGTGGCCCAAGAAACCAGCCCTCAATTGAGGAGATGGGTGGTACCGGGCGCGACGGTCAACGATCGCACCACCACCCTTCACTGAGGGGTATGCCAGGTCGCTATCCCTGCCGTGGGGCCTCGTATGCTGTTGCCACCTACCCTCTGGCATGCAGCACTACGAGAAGCCCATGATTATGCATTGTCCGGTCATCTCGGCTATGCACACACTCTTGAGCGGCTGCGGCGCCGTTTTTGGTGGCCGGGTATGGCCCGCGCCACACGGGTATGAACTTCTGCCTGCAAAGACTGTGGGTCGCGCAAACCCAAACAGCCGTGGGTGGTGCCACCGCTACCTTCGTTGGCGGTTGGCGACGTAGGCGCACGTTGAGCACTGGACTTGCAAGGGCCCTACCCGATATCCACTCGGGGCAAGGTGTACGTCCTGGCAGCCACAGAATACGTGAC
>NW_009798268.1:1825423-1833774 GCF_000520075.1 Aphanomyces astaci | reverse complement strand
AGTCGAGAAAATGCACTCAGTAGCCTACCGCCCCGCTATGATGGGGTTGGTGGAGAGGTTCAACCGCACCATCAAGGACATGGTCGCCATCGATGTGTCTCCGACGCAGAACGACTGGGACGAGTGGTTGGCCACGCTCACATACGCCTACAGCACAGCGACCCATGGCACCCACGGGTTTCCACTCATGGAATTGATGATGGGCCGCGTGGGCAAGTCCGTACTCGACCTGCAATTCCCCGCGGCACCAATCGTAGAATCAATACCCGTCTGGAATCGGCGGTTCGTGGCCAAACTCACACGGATCTGTGCAATCGCCAAATCGACCTTGGCCCCTGCACAGGAAGAGACGGCACGACACTACAACAAGGGTCCACGCGACCGGATGAAACTCCGACCGGGCATGTGGGTTTGGATCGCACGCGACTGGCGCGACAAGGGCACCAGCAAACTGAAGCATCGGTTCCGCGGACGCTGGCTTCGAAAATTGGCGGGTGGAGTGTGTCGGGACAATGGGACTTCAATTCTCGTCCACTCAAGCGAGTGTCTGCCGTACTTCAACGACGGCGAGCTTCACAGGGCTGCCGTGCTGGATACTGTGAGCGAGGGCGAGGAAGATGAGGCCGACCATCTTTTTGGACAACGAACACCGCCAAACGACATCGATGATGGAGCTGTGCTCCTTGTGTCGGGTCCTAGGCTTGAAACCCGGCGGCGAGGAACTGGACAAGACGAGGAACTGGACAAGAAGCGGAGCAGCGCAAGACAACGCTCAGAACACGCACGAGCATGACGTGAGCACTTGGACGGCATCTGGCAGCAAGCTGATTGGTGCGGAATTCGCCGAAGCCGTCGGCAAAGGAAGAAACCACTGGGGAAGTCAGTGATGAAAGTGGAGGTGTACTTCAGCCGGGGGTGGAGCTTCGTTGTTATGGACGCGTGGGAGAACGATCGGCAGAAACCGTCCGGACGGTACTGAGTGCCTTGGTGGTTCGCGGTAGAGTTCGCTGATGCCGCGGCGACTGCTCAGTGCCTGATTCCAAGGTTTACCACGTTCGGCTGTGTTGACACATGGGTGCCAGATGACGGTTCTCACTTCAAGAACGAAGTGATCGAGAAAGTGCAAAAGTTGGTGGGTGCCCACCATCATATCACGACAGCCAACAGTCCTTGGGCGAACGGGACTGTAGAAGTAGTCAACCGACTAGTGCTGCGCGCCGTGAAGGCGCTTCTCAGCGAAATGAAGCTGAACGCGGATGAATGGCCGCATGTGTTGCCCCTCGTTAAAGGCGCCCTCAACCATCAGCCGGCGGACCGGCTGGGTAGACTTGCGCCTGTGACAGCGTTTTCTGGCCTACCAGCCAAGTCCCGCTGGCAGGATTTGTCCACCCGACGGCCAAGGAAGTTAACGTCGAGGACTGTCTTGGCGCCGCCCGTTAGAAACATGTGACGGGCCCCCAATAGGCGCTTGAAGAAATGCATCGCAAGGTGGCGTTTCGAAGCCACAAGTTGCGTCAGCAAGCGCATGGACGTCGCGACCGAAAGTCCCAAGTCAAATTTGCCGGTTTTTCGTTCGGCGATTTTGTGCTCGTCGGATCGGTCGTCTACCGTCCGACAAAATTAGCCCTGCATTGGCGCGGACACTATAAAGTGACAACAGTCATCACAGACCATGTGATGGAGACTCAGCAGCTAGTGCTAACGTATGAACTCACGGTCCATTATGCGTGCCGGCTGAAGATGTACCACGAAGGTGGTAGAGAGGTGACCGAAGACCTTGAGGCGCAGATCGCGTTTGGCGATGGGCCGATTTCACGTGGAGCGCCTGCACGAAGCGCGATTCGTGGATGGACAACCCCAAGTTTTGGTGAAGTGGATTGGACTCTACGACGAAGAATCGTCCAGGGAACCTGCGTCGAATTTGGTGGACGACATTACAGTCGTATTTCGCAAGTGGGCGGCGGCCAACAAGGAAGACGCTGCAGTGCCGCCAAAATATCCATTGGAGCTGGATATTTTTGGAGGGATGGATGTGACATTATGCTTGATATCCAAAGAATGCAATTATAGAGGAACGGAATCAAAACACGATTATGTAGTGGCCCTTTTCCAAAAAGAGATTGGTGTATTTCTAATGGTCAATATTGAAGAAATCCGAATTCCGTTCCTAATTGCATTACTTTGTAAGGTAATTCTATGATGTGTGGCGGGCGAGCTTTAACTAAAAAAACTAATTACATTTGACTAAAACTTTGTCAGAATTGCACAAATTCAGTGCACATGCCTAGGTCGAACAAAATCCTAAAATGCACCCATTTTTGATTCCACCACGTTACCACGTTGCAAAACCCAATAGACCCCAGTCAGTGCATGACTGTAAGCACGCCTTGCATAATCCTGTAAGATGTAACCAAGTGCCATTTCGTTTTTTCGTGATATTCTTGAGATCAGTAACAACAATGAAGTCTACGATCAGGAGGTCTATTAATGCATGCCACTCGCAAAGTCGACAAATTATGTGGTTGTTGTCTGAGGAGTCTATTTCGATTCGTAATGAGGTATTGTGAGGGATGCTTCACAACTGTCGTGTTTTGGTCAATTTCGTGTTTTCACCAAAGTATAATCACCGCCACTGTCATCCACAGGCATGACTTCAATTGTCATGAGATTCTGATGAAGTTCACCTTAGGTTCTATTTTCGGAGTTTCGGGGTTGCGGGGTTTCGGGGTATATTAGGAGATTACTGAACGTTCTTGTGACCAATCAGTGTTCTTGGAAATCATCGAGTGATTTCCGAAAATAGTGAATGACTGATAAACCATTAACCGTACACGCGATGATCGAGGGACACTCGCTGCAAAATGACTCGGTCATATAAATATCCGGATGACTGGCCAGTCATGAAAGTCCATCCAAGAACACATGGGTGTACGTAATGTAATTGGCCATTGAATAGAGGTTTGATCATTCGTCAAGAGGTCTAATACACATGTGTGTCTCCCCGATTTCTCCCTGTGATTCCCTCATCCTTGTGTTGACTCGTCCGGAGTATGAAAAAAGCTATGGCACCAGATTTGCTTCACATTATATATTTAACCACAGTACTCCGAGTGCGTCGTCCATTGGTATATCGTTTAACGTTGTACGTTACGATTGTTCTTGCCGAGGCTACAGATTTACAAAGGAGCCGTCGTCACATCCACCCCTTGACATGCTTTTTGCATAATTACACGGACAGTCGAAGACGAACGACCAAGTATGAATGTCGGATATTATACTCTTATAGCAGCCCGTATTGCTCCAGCATTGCATGTGTGTGCAGTTTTCGACCTCGAAACAATTCAAACGCCTTTGTGGGGTGGAGGACTCCCGAGAGGGCCAAGATCGTATCTCGGAACCGCTTGCCAGTGGCTTTCCAAGCGGGGAGGTCGCCTTGTGTGTCTTCAAAGCAAGCATAAGCGTCGTGGGCTTGGATTTCAGACCAGACATACCTGCGATTATTAAAATAGTATAAATATTCCAACATAAATAATAATATAGTACATGTAATACGCAGCCTCCACTTCGCCGTGAAAGATATGCCGAAAATGGCACAGCATGTAGTCCCGCGCCGGATGTACCTTGGGCAAGGCACTGAACCTAGTACGTAGTCCGCAGCAATAAATATATATATTATTTCTCGTAAGTACTAATACTGTAGTAGTCCGCAGTAATAGACTAATGTATTATTTCATCGAAATCAAAAGGACATGTCTAGAATAAATATAATACTGTACGTACTCATGTTTGATCTTTTCCACCAGCGCGTCTGTCGAGTCGGCAGTAATCGTGGCCGAGGTTCCATGATGGTGATGCACGGACAGATCTATGGCAGCTAAGCTGAGCTGCCGTGTTAGTGTCGTGCCCGCCATGAATCGTTTGGCAGCGACAATCTTGTCCAAGTCCGTTTGTGGAAGGGGCTGGTGGGTTTGGTAATGGCTCGAAATGCTCTGGATTAAGTCTACTCGCCATACAAAATAACATGGTGACGATATATATTGTCCAATCGATTCGAAACTGGAGCCGTCAGCAGAATCGAATGTGTTGAGAGGAGAAAGGGACCACAGACGACCCGCCAAAGCCTATCAAATCACGTCCCCCTATCGAATTTCTGCCAATCCAAACTACAAATTTAGTCCAGTTGGGCACAACCACAGATATACTAATACTTGTATTGTATCGTAATAATACACTGTTGTGATTATTCACAAATGGAGCGACGTGCCGAATGTATATATCGACGCAACCAAATGTGCAGAAGGATCGGCAGAAGAATTTAGCCAACCACAATGCAGGACATCATCGGTTCAACCCATCAACAAGTAATAATGTGACTTATATTGGTAATTTGATTTCAAAATGGACTGGGGCTGTAAATCGAATCGACGAAGCAAAATCGATGCAATACTCGACGAAAGTAGCCAATGAAAATATCGAAATAAAACCTTTGACAATCAATTTGTAGATAAAACGACGTCTCGACGATTTCACGTGGATTTGAAGTCGTTCGTCGAATCTACCGAAAATACCGAATTTAGGTTGAAAGCACAATATTAGCATCATGGGTATCACCGCTGAACATGTTTTTACATACAAAATTCAGTACATATAATCGATCGATGAATTAAGCAAATCACCGTAATAGTCCAAATTTGGCCGAATGATCAATTTGTGCTTTGTAATGGAATATACGTACCGTTGTGGTAGCAAAATCGCTTCATCATCGCCACTGGCATCCCGAGCGCGTCCATTTCAATGCCTTCCATCCCCGACGCAGCCGTATACTCGGCCGACGTGAGCGCAATGCGCAGCCCGATGCCCACACACCCAAACAGCAACGCCAGGTCGGTAAACGTCATCAAGCTGGGCGTGTCCCCCACCTAGATGTGTCGTGCTTGTTAGATCCATACAGACTACTAGTATATATTTTATTTATATCTACCTGTACATCAAATTACCGTATAAAGTCATGAAATTTGAACAATTTATTTAATTATTTCACTTGTATAATTGATTCGACATTACATTGAGATATCGTATTATATTCACATTTAATTTATATACTTCATGGTGCAGATTAACGAACATACGAATACGGTAGAAAACCAACACTCCATACGAATCAAAAGGAATAAATCTTGACAAAAAGGAAAGTGTAGCCGAAACACACAGATAGAAGGGGGATGGATATATATATCTAATATATAGATTAATTCCGTACTGGAGGTGTCTGATTCAGCACAATCGAGAACACGGGAAGTCGCACGGGGGCTTTGGCAGTGCGGAGGACTCTGCTGCGACTAACCACCGCCTCCACAAGCGACCCCTGCTGCTTTTGGCCGGGTCTAGCATACGGATCCAAGAAGAATTGGGCCACCACGGGCGTTTCAGGCTGGTCCATCGCTCGAATTTGAAAGAAACGTACGTCAGGATGCCACGTTTCTTCCAAGCCATCCGCTGCCTACATCGTACAATAGTCAAGTGACCCAATTTCAATCGGAACAACATGTTCAGTACGTACTTCGATTTGAATGGCAAACAATTGCGACACCAAGTCGAACAATCCGTCCAGCACCTATAATGTATAATTCATCATTAACACTTCCTTTTTTATATATAATATATGGATGTGAGTATATAGTAACCGTAGCACGTTGTGTGATGATTACCTTGGGCAAGGGAAAATATTGGCGGACCGCGTCGTCGTCAATATCATATTTTTCCACTCGCAATCGTTCCATCCTATAATGTATCCACCAATGATTTCATTTGTAACTAGTGCTCTTATTATATATATATATTGGATGTGACTAAAAAAGGAAGTGTTTTACCAATACGGAATGTCCCACTGCTGCAGGGGCAATGGATGGTCGTGACTAGCTGCAAACTCTTCGAGCAGACGCAGCTCAGCTTGCGAACGTGGAAGTGCCTTGTCCCGCAACTCCTCGAGCGTGTCGAGCACCGCGTCGACGGACGGCGCGACTTTGTTGGCTAAACTCAGCTCTGCAAACGTTGCAAACCCAAGCAATTGGGCTAGCTCGTGGCGGAGCTGTAGCATCTCCACCACCACAAGTTCGTTCGCGTTGGCCTTGACGTTGAAGGCATGCCACAGCGTTTCTCGAATCGATCGGTTCGAGCAGAATTTCATCACGGGGTTGTATACAGGGAGCTCGAGCGATAGCTTCCACGGGCCGTTTTCACTGGTTGCTCCGACGTGGCCGGCCGCCACAGCATTCTATAGCATTCAAATCCATTCGTTTTCATCAGTATATTTAGAGGTACGGTGAGTTTGGATATGTAAAACAAAAGGCCAAAATCGTCAATGTGTTGGCAATTTCGAACAAATCCGCAGTGGGCAATATCTGTGAATCATTCGTTACTTCAGTTTGACCCAGACGTCCAAAATAGGTGATAACCACAGCAAGTCTTGGAAGTACTTTGAACCAAAGTTTCGAAATATTCATTGGGCAGATATATATTGGGGTGTGATTATTTGCAAAAGTATTGTGGGAATGATGGGAAATATTTATTACCTGGGCCAACAACGACTTGGTCGACAACGGGACGCCTTCGAGGTGACTTTGATCTGTGACAATGAGAGAATAAGCACTCGTGCCATCTAATTCGTTGTTGGCGTGTGTGGTGCTCTAACAAATATAAAATGAATATATATATAATATATGAAAAGACGAGTTTATATATAGTACAAGTTCGTACCAATGTCTTGAGGCGGACAAGAATCGCATTGAAGCGATCTTTGGCATTGTCGACAAGGTTGACGCCCCGCAACGTCGCTCGTTGAATCGCTCGATTTAGTATGCGCTACCACATCCTAGTACATTAGTACATACTAGTTGTCGTCGTCGTCGGAACTATATCCTACAGTAATAGTGGGAAAATTTGATTGCACTAGACTCCTCCTCGTACACACGTACTACATATACCTGTTGCTCGGTAGTGTACGACTCGTAGGCCGCACTGTGTCGCAGCGTGGTCATAGCTTGAAACACCACGAGGCTTTGGGCTCGCTTGCTCTGCAGTGAAACGATTTCTTCCTGCACATCGGCATGGGCAGCTCGAAGTTCGGGCACATTCACCACCTGCATCAGTTGCGTCACGATACTCCACAGCCTCTCGAGCGGATCGTCGATGATTTCCAGCCGATCCATCACACTTTCCCACGAGATCTCAGCGTCCGGACAAGCCAAATCGTCTTCGATGGCCACTAAGTCGGACGCGAACTCGGCCATGGCTGTGCGCAAGGCGGGCGCGATGTCGTCAGGGCGAAGCTGTGCGAAGGGGGGCAGCGAGTAGTCCTCCACGCACCGGGTGAGGGGGTTCACCATGGTGTAGTAGTAGTGGAGTACAGCTGTACTAGTAGCTATACTAGTACTGTATAGTGGTGCTGCTCCAGGGAACGCGAGGCAATAGTGTGTCATCTTTGGAGTTGCCATTTCCCAACAGGGTTGGATGTAACACGTGACTGGTGATGACCTGGTCATGTGATTTGACACTGTTGCCACTGGTCCAGCCAATGAGCGCCTTGCGTGTCAAAAGTGACATATGGAACGTTGGACAACTACGTAGTACTACGTAGTAGTGCTACTCTGGAAAAAAATATCATGAAGTCTCAATATAATCGTGCTTAGTTTTTTCAATACTTGACCAAGCTTCGACATGAATAGACCAATCAACGCAAGGCGAATCCAATGCGACAATTAATTCGTGAAAAAATCAGCAGGAAAAGTGCTAAAAACATTAGGAGGAAAAGTGCGGAAACTAAGCTTAACGTATGGGAAAACGTTTAGAAAATCTGGATACAAATGCTGAGACTGAAAACCGTTTACAGTAAGCAAATATTCTTCCCGTAACCCTATAACCCCGTGACTTCGTCCTACCCTCACGTGCACATACGTACTTACACTACTTCAAAATAGAATGCTAAATCCCCAAAGTTACAAGTTGAGGTGGTCAGAGTACAAAAAATGTGCCTCATCAGTCTAGATTTTATTAACGTTAGTTTGACGGTTTTCGCAAACCCCTTGTGAGCTGTGTGTTGTGCATCAAAAATTGCATCCATTGTCCCAGTTTATCCCATTTTGGAATATCATACTCCCTCCGTGTCACAATAAGTGCGCGACTCAGAAAAATAAAGTATACCTCCTCGTATAAAAATACAAAACACTCCAAGATCCTATAACGATCATGCATTTATAAAGGTGTAACGATACAGCTGTCCAATCATAACAATCAAAATGCATGTCTCAGGACCAATCACGCGTCGTACCGTGGCCGGGTGGCAGTTGTACTTG
>NW_009798268.1:1813261-1823658 GCF_000520075.1 Aphanomyces astaci | reverse complement strand
TGTTTTACCAATACGGAATGTCCCACTGCTGCAGGGGCAATGGATGGTCGTGACTAGCTGCAAACTCTTCGAGCAGACGCAGCTCAGCTTGCGAACGTGGAAGTGCCTTGTCCCGCAACTCCTCGAGCGTGTCGAGCACCGCGTCGACGGACGGCGCGACTTTGTTGGCTAAACTCAGCTCTGCAAACGTTGCAAACCCAAGCAATTGGGCTAGCTCGTGGCGGAGCTGTAGCATCTCCACCACCACAAGTTCGTTCGCGTTGGCCTTGACGTTGAAGGCATGCCACAGCGTTTCTCGAATCGATCGGTTCGAGCAGAATTTCATCACGGGGTTGTATACAGGGAGCTCGAGCGATAGCTTCCACGGGCCGTTTTCACTGGTTGCTCCGACGTGGCCGGCCGCCACAGCATTCTATAGCATTCAAATCCATTCGTTTTCATCAGTATATTTAGAGGTACGGTGAGTTTGGATATGTAAAACAAAAGGCCAAAATCGTCAATGTGTTGGCAATTTCGAACAAATCCGCAGTGGGCAATATCTGTGAATCATTCGTTACTTCAGTTTGACCCAGACGTCCAAAATAGGTGATAACCACAGCAAGTCTTGGAAGTACTTTGAACCAAAGTTTCGAAATATTCATTGGGCAGATATATATTGGGGTGTGATTATTTGCAAAAGTATTGTGGGAATGATGGGAAATATTTATTACCTGGGCCAACAACGACTTGGTCGACAACGGGACGCCTTCGAGGTGACTTTGATCTGTGACAATGAGAGAATAAGCACTCGTGCCATCTAATTCGTTGTTGGCGTGTGTGGTGCTCTAACAAATATAAAATGAATATATATATAATATATGAAAAGACGAGTTTATATATAGTACAAGTTCGTACCAATGTCTTGAGGCGGACAAGAATCGCATTGAAGCGATCTTTGGCATTGTCGACAAGGTTGACGCCCCGCAACGTCGCTCGTTGAATCGCTCGATTTAGTATGCGCTACCACATCCTAGTACATTAGTACATACTAGTTGTCGTCGTCGTCGGAACTATATCCTACAGTAATAGTGGGAAAATTTGATTGCACTAGACTCCTCCTCGTACACACGTACTACATATACCTGTTGCTCGGTAGTGTACGACTCGTAGGCCGCACTGTGTCGCAGCGTGGTCATAGCTTGAAACACCACGAGGCTTTGGGCTCGCTTGCTCTGCAGTGAAACGATTTCTTCCTGCACATCGGCATGGGCAGCTCGAAGTTCGGGCACATTCACCACCTGCATCAGTTGCGTCACGATACTCCACAGCCTCTCGAGCGGATCGTCGATGATTTCCAGCCGATCCATCACACTTTCCCACGAGATCTCAGCGTCCGGACAAGCCAAATCGTCTTCGATGGCCACTAAGTCGGACGCGAACTCGGCCATGGCTGTGCGCAAGGCGGGCGCGATGTCGTCAGGGCGAAGCTGTGCGAAGGGGGGCAGCGAGTAGTCCTCCACGCACCGGGTGAGGGGGTTCACCATGGTGTAGTAGTAGTGGAGTACAGCTGTACTAGTAGCTATACTAGTACTGTATAGTGGTGCTGCTCCAGGGAACGCGAGGCAATAGTGTGTCATCTTTGGAGTTGCCATTTCCCAACAGGGTTGGATGTAACACGTGACTGGTGATGACCTGGTCATGTGATTTGACACTGTTGCCACTGGTCCAGCCAATGAGCGCCTTGCGTGTCAAAAGTGACATATGGAACGTTGGACAACTACGTAGTACTACGTAGTAGTGCTACTCTGGAAAAAAATATCATGAAGTCTCAATATAATCGTGCTTAGTTTTTTCAATACTTGACCAAGCTTCGACATGAATAGACCAATCAACGCAAGGCGAATCCAATGCGACAATTAATTCGTGAAAAAATCAGCAGGAAAAGTGCTAAAAACATTAGGAGGAAAAGTGCGGAAACTAAGCTTAACGTATGGGAAAACGTTTAGAAAATCTGGATACAAATGCTGAGACTGAAAACCGTTTACAGTAAGCAAATATTCTTCCCGTAACCCTATAACCCCGTGACTTCGTCCTACCCTCACGTGCACATACGTACTTACACTACTTCAAAATAGAATGCTAAATCCCCAAAGTTACAAGTTGAGGTGGTCAGAGTACAAAAAATGTGCCTCATCAGTCTAGATTTTATTAACGTTAGTTTGACGGTTTTCGCAAACCCCTTGTGAGCTGTGTGTTGTGCATCAAAAATTGCATCCATTGTCCCAGTTTATCCCATTTTGGAATATCATACTCCCTCCGTGTCACAATAAGTGCGCGACTCAGAAAAATAAAGTATACCTCCTCGTATAAAAATACAAAACACTCCAAGATCCTATAACGATCATGCATTTATAAAGGTGTAACGATACAGCTGTCCAATCATAACAATCAAAATGCATGTCTCAGGACCAATCACGCGTCGTACCGTGGCCGGGTGGCAGTTGTACTTGGCTGCGAGTGTTTGACTGAGGCCATTGGGAAGCCTGACCAAGTAGCTGCTGTTGCTGTGCAGCAGCACTTCACGGAGTATGGCCTCGCGCTCGCTGTTCGTCACGTTGCGCTATTTGACGGTCATTCCTGAATGTTTGTCATTATGAGTGTTTGTTTTATATAAAGTATTTTATTGATGTATTGAAATCATCACAGCGACTTCATTTCGTTGAATTTCCCGCTCGAAGTTGGACCAAATCGGGGGGTTTGACACTGGCTTTCGAATGGTCCAATCAGAGCGACTAATTTTGAACCCAAGAGAGCGATTTCGATTGTCAAAAATGTCTTGAGAATATAATGCGAAGCCATGTCAACCCTCCTCTAGGTCGCGCATTTATAGTGACACGGAGGGAGTACTTCACGATCAATCCTGTTTGTCCCAGTGGATGCAGTGGTTAATTGAGTTTGGATTATCATATGGATGCAGTGGTTAATTGAGTTTGGATTATCATTTTTAAGACAATCCTCGCGTGTGGATGCAGCACGCTTACGGTAAAGTTGTAATTATTAATACTCATAATTGTATTAATACCTCAGATAGTTTTGTCTATATAAGCTATAATAAACCCCAACAACAACTATAATAATTGTATTGATACCTCTAAGTTGATTTATTTTAGGTGCATGTTGAAAACAATAATTAATTTTGCACAGATCTCGCACTAGGACCAATAATTTCTTTGGTGGTCCAAAAGTACGATTAACCCGTGAGGATGGACGAGATTTTTAATTGTCACATTGTTGTGTTCTAAACTGGATCGACATGGAGAATGAATCCACACAGCCAAATGTTCCAAGCATTGTCGATTTGATACAAATTTTGGGTGGGGGGTGCTATCGTATCACGCCAGTGATTCGGTTTCTGAACGATTCTGATTGGCTCAATTTAAGAAAGCTCAGTGTTATTGGCTAAAGACTTTTGACAGCCCTACATTATAGAACGTCCATTTTGCGCGCCATTCTTCAACCAGCATTCGACGAGCCATGACCGCAGATAACAGTCCAGCCTGGAACAGGCGATCGTCGCAGACGTCCCAACCGACACACTCGCAAGGCGACCACGGACACTTTGCGTGACTAGCACCCAGTTGCATCGTGCTTGGTGATCCAGTTCGAACTACGCGTGGATTTTTAGGAATTCCAAAATTTAGCTCGAAAGCACAATATAGTTTCCAACTTTTTTACCTCCTTTTCTGCGATTTTTTACGCAACTGACTATACCAAAAGTAGGAAAAGAAGTCCTGGACGTGGTCTTTTACTTCATTTGAAAAATGAGGTAAATCGATTTTGATTGGCTCATGCTATTTCTAAAAACTACTTGGAACTTCCGTTTGGGCGGATAATTTTATTCGACCCGCCCAAGCGGACAGTATGTAGGCCATAACGTTACCCAAAATTTTCTCAAAGGAGAGTTTGTCGATCATCTTAGGGGAGTCAGACGTGGCATGATACGGGTGTTTTTTTTCATCAATATGGGTGTTTTCGCTTCCGTCGTTATCCGGACGGGAACCTCTTGCGGAGGCCAAATTAAATTGCAAAAGAGGTCTCTTACTACGAATTACTTTTTTCTGGTCTATTTAAGTCTAATCATTTCGTCCAATGAAAATGTGCCAACAATGCACATGTTTCAACCGCACGACAATGGCTACAACCGCACGACGAATGGCGGCCTGGTGCACATAATGGAGACTAACGGCCTTACCGATCATGAGACCATGAGCCGACCTCTGAAAAGGCTAATAGGTCTTTCTGCAGCGCCATGCAGAACACTTCCCCCTAAAGGGAGTGTCCGAGGGTCTTCTCGAGTTCCGCTGCCATTTTCTTCACTACTTCTTGGTCTTCATGTTGGTGAATCCATCGGCGGAAAACGATGGGGATGTTTTCATAGAGAGAGCGAACTCGCTCCCATGAGGGTTCGTCTTCATCGAGGCCAGGCCATTAGGTGAGGGCTTTGTATTCGCCGTTTTCTTGGCGGACGTCGCCGAGCTTGGTCAAATGGAACCCTTCGTTGCCAAAGGCAATATGGTCGGTTACGTCTTCGATCACATCGCGGTCGCCTTCGCAATACATCTTGAGTCAGTAGGTGTGGTGGAGGGACAAGTCGTAAGGCTGCTGGGTCTCCATGACATAGTCAGGCACGACCCGGACGATCTTGCTTGGGCCACGTCAGTGCAGGGACAACTTGTTGCCTTGGCGGGACACTTGGCCAACGAGGTCAAAGTCGCCGATCGCAAACTTCTGCAACTGGACGGCCTTGGACTTGGCTTGGCGGTCACAGGCTTGGCATCGTTTCTTGGCGCTTGTCGGAGCTACTTCACTGTGCAGCTGTTCCATCGCTTCATGCAGCTCGTCCATGTGCTTCTTGCGCGTGGAGTCGAGCCAGTCGATGTCGGCGACTTCCTTGTTTACGGTGTTAACAACGCTGACAGGGGCGTCGCAGCATGCCAGTAAAGGCGGTCACCGGGGCCATGCCGCTAAGTCGGTCGCTCGGCATGTGGTTCAATGCGCCTTGTACCAGGGCCAGGACGAGGTGCCAGTCGGTCGTGCGCAGCTTCAACTCGCTGGTAAGCGTCATGACGGCGCGGAGGATCAGTTGGTTGACCACTTTAACTGTTCCGTTTGCCCAAGGACAGTAGGCGGTCGTGAAGTGGTGGTGGGTGCCGGCGGCCTTGCGGATCTTGTCGATGACTTCGTTCTTGAAATGGGAGCCTCTGTCGGAGACCCAGGTATGGACATACCCAAATGTTGTGAACCAGTCGAGGAGGCCGTTGGCGGTCGCCGCGGCGTCTCTTGTCTCGCTGGCCCAAAGTCGCACGAACCCGCTCATGTCGTCCTTGACGACGAGGATCTTCTGCCACCCGTTCGTCGCCGTGGGCATGTATAACCAGTCGAAGTGGATCAGCTCTTGGGGCTTCTCGGCATGGAGCGCCCATCCAAGCGGGCGTGGGACCACTGAGCCGTCGACGCTGAGGCAGTGGATGCAGGCTTGGACAAAGGTCGTCGAGGGTGCTCCAGGCGAAGACATCGCGGACGGTCTTGGTCGTGGCTTCGATCGTCGATGGCCCGCGGTGCCTTGGTGCGCTATGATGCAGCCCGCTGCTGGAGGTCAGTGGCACCTGGTGGGATCCAGATGCGGTCTTCCTTGTCGAGGAACTGGCTCTCCAGGCGGAATACATCACAATGCTTGGCCAGGAGGAGTCGAAGCTTCTCGAGGAGGTCCGCGGTCAAGCCTTCTTCTTCGGCGGCACGGAGCTTTTCTTGAATCACCGCTTCAACCACCGCTCGCCGCCTGTTCCGCTCGCCTTCTGCGTCTTCAGCAGATGGGACTTGGATGTAGGGGGTGGCACAGTGTATGCCGTCATCACCGCACTCGTCGCTTGAGGCGGGGGAGTTGAGTCAGGCGACTGACACTTGCCATCGAAGACGGCTTATCCACGTCGCTGACATCCCACACTTCTTGCTTGGCAAAGGCGTGGCTGAGCAACTCGTCTTCAGAGAAGCCCAGCCGTTCCATCACAACCCGGCTGATCAGGAGCTCTGTCGCGTTGGAGGAAGAGTCCACCCAGGCCTTGAGTCCACGCAGGGTCAAAGCCACAGGGGGTGTCCAGGGTGACCAACTTGAACTGCACTTGGCGGTCGACCTTGAGGGCAGGTGCTTGGTCATATGGCTGGATCACGGATGGCTCCGGCGAAATCACCTTGACTTCCACGCCGGCTCGCTCCTGGGACTTCATGACTCCGGCTGTTACCAATGTAACGTCAGAGCCGGTGTCGAGGAGGGTCGTCGTGACGGACACGATGCCTTCGATCAAGGCTTCGCGACCGAGAGACTTGCTCGCGCTGCCTTGAAGCTTGGCCACCTTCCTGTTGCGCGCGCTCTCCCACTTGTCCATTTGCTCCTTGATCAGGCGCTCGAATTCGCCAGGCGCGCACTTGGGGCAGTTTACCACCTTGTGGTTCTCGCTGCCGCACTTGAGACATGTCGCCTTTTTGCGTTCGTACTTCGCGCTGTCCTGCTCGGGGGCGGGGGCGCGCCGGGGAGGTCCACTGCTGCTGCCAACGCTGCCTTCAGATCGTCCAGGCTTGGACGGCCGCGATGGTGCTGCGGCTGCCGTCGCAGGCGGCGCCGATGTCTTATCGTCTTCCACCGGGGCATACAAATGGTATCCGGCGGTATGCACGCGCAGCCAGTCAACGAAACGGTACACGTTGGACTTCAACGCCTTGTTGCGTTGGAGGGCCAGCTGGCGTTGGACCGACTTCTGCAGGCCAATCGGCTTGATCGCCTTGACCATGATGTCAACAACTGTCTTGCCTTCTTGGTCCAAGACCCACGCTTGGTCATCGCGCTCCAAGGCTCGCATCAGGTTGTCCAGCATCTTGCCAATGCGCCAGTCGGCATCCAGGATTGTCGTATTGAACCGGATCGCCGTGGTCAAACGCTTCTTGAGCACTTCTAGGTCTTGAGGCTCCTCTTCAAACTCCTTGCTAAACCATGCGGCCCACTCTGCCTCCGTAACGCCACGGTAGTCGCGGTTGGCCATGCTCCACATCGCCACACGCTTCTTCGTAAAGACGTCCATGCACGCGCTCACAGGCATGACGAAGGGTCTTGAGCCATTGAGCTGAAGGGCGTACTTGGTCCAGTTACTTGTTGTACTGGCGGATGAATGTCCGCCGCTCCGACTTAGTCGAGCCGTTGAACGAGGGCGGTCAGGGAGCGCCGGCGCGTTGCACACGAAGCTGCGCTCGTCGCCTTGTCCCATGTCATCGTCATCGGGGACAGGGGGCAGGTCGGTGGCGCCAGTTGGTGTCGCAGCTGGCGCGGGGGAATCAAATGGGGTGGCCACTGGGGTCGATGTGGGCGCCGTAAATGGGGTGTTGGCGTAGCCATCTGGTTGAAACCGCTGGTCAACAGCTGGTGGATTACGCCGGCGTGGAGAAGCGAACGGGGTAGTGGCTTGACGGCGCACAGGACGGCCGCGTTCGGCTTCTTGGGATCGGGATCGGTCCGTCCCGTTAACAGGAGACTGTGAGCGTTGGTGGTCAGAGTCACTCATTGCTTCGGGCGATGAGGCTAAAGAATTATTTGTTTTCGCTCCCGTCGTTATCCGGACGGGAACCCGAATTAAATTGCAAACTGAGGTCTCTTACTTCGAATTACTTTTTCTGGACTATTTTAAGTCTAATCATTTCGTCCAATGAAAATGCGCCAATAATGCTCATCTTTCAACCACACGACAATGGCTACAACCGCACGACGAATGGCACATAATGGAGACTAACGGCCTTACGAATCATGAGACCATGAGCCGACCTCTAAAAATGCTAATAGGTCTTTCTGCAGCGCCATGCAGAACAATGGGTGAATATGCTCACTTTGCGGACACCGTTCGGACAATTTCAGTCGGACCTACTTGATATTTGTATTGGACTTAAGGGGAACAAATTTTGTCCGAATGAAATTGTCCCAACGGAATATGTTCGGACATACTAAACCAGCCACAAGGGGAAAACTTGTATATTTTCATAAATATTTTGAATTCGGCAGATCTGAAAATACATGCTTAAAGTCCGCAAACGGTGAATCTGATTGGCTTGGCGAGACAAAAATATAACGTGATTTCGCACGTAGGTACTGGAGGAAGTATTCGATACGAAACTCAAGTCAAACCCCAAGAGTGATGAGTGATATATGTTACACATTTGACTCAGCATATTGTGAAAATGGTGAGAATTGTAGCATTCAAAAATGCATATACATCTATGCACTAATACAAAGATTCGAGCAATGGTGTCAAGTTGTTGAACATCAGGAAGGAGGAGTGTGTGGTAGTTGACGGTACTGTGGATGCCGACGTACTTGTTGATTTGGTTGCCAACCTTGAAATTGATGAGACCATCGATCCAGCGAGTGATATTGACGTTACTGATGTCATTGAACCATGAAGTTGTTTAGTCGTAGATAATATATTATCTAGATGTTTGTATGAAAATATAATACAATGATTCCTTTAGAACATTGTTACATCTATAAAATTTATCATCTCATTTTCGCATATTTGCAAAGTCAATATGGAAAGTAGTTTATTGTATGCCCACAACACGTCAATATGGAAACTAGTCCACGACAAATTACATTATCCGTATAATGAATCAAGGTGCTTGTTTGTCCGATGACTGTCCAAAACTATATACACTACTACACGGTAAGTAAATGCTTTCCTGCTGTGGGGGAATTTGTCCACGATTATATTGAGATTTCTTGATACAGTATCGATTCCTGGAGAACATGTTGAAAACTTCAAAGAACATGGTTTGATTGGCCATTATTATGAGGTTAGGTCTACGGTGAAGTATTCTATGCCTGTGCAGTGATAACAATCATTTCAAGATGTCCACCCTTGCTGTGTCGTGTATACATACTAGTATGCAACAAGCTGCTGCATCCAATGATGACGCCATTTTCCGTGGGTCTTGTGGGCATTGCATTGGCCTGAGTAATTCGGTTGACACCGTGATTGAAGCAACGGGAACCTTTAAAATGCACGATGTGAACATGGTTGCAGATTCCACTTCCTTTGTACGTTGCTATCCAACAGCACAAACCAAACTGTGTATGCATTTAACATACAAACCATTTTCGGCATTATACACTTATGGAGCTATATCAGCAGCAGGAGGAGCACTAACTGGGGGTCCACGTAAGCCTCCTTTTTGCCTACACTCTCATACCTTTGCCGACGCAAGCGTCGAGTACTTTTAGGGTCTTTCTGTCGCCACTTCGCTTGGGAGGTTAACGTGTTCGATACGTCTGGCGCTTTCACGTTCGTTTTGGAGCACTTTACGACGGTTTTTCACATTCTCGTTTGAATCGTACTTATGTTGCTCTTGACGAATGCTTGCTTGCTTTCCGACGTACCACCGCATGAGCCTGAGAAGCCGATGGGGAAGTAAAAGCTGATGTCAGTGATGCTAAAGGATTTATAATATGTCAAATAGAAATTCTGCAATACTGGCATAAAATACATAAAATCTTATAATAATAGGGAGATTTCGCAATTCAATCCGTGTTCGCGTCCGTGAAAAAAATGACACGACCACGGACACGGATTAAATTTAGACGATTTCGCTGTATAAATAGATTTCCCCATCTGGAATAAACATAAAGGATCAGCTACTTTGCAATAATGCTGTCTGTGGAAGAACTTGTCATGGTTGTCAAGCGTTCTCGCTTCGCGGGGCCTGCCCGTCGTCGCAGGATTCTGCTCGCACTCTTAACGTCGGTCGACACCATACAAATACAGACAACGATGGAATTTAAGCCACACTTGACCTCGAAGTTTAGGCGGAAACTCTCTACTTGATTGGATCCAAGACTTCGATCTTCGAGAGATTTTCTGACCAATGAAACTTTCCCAACTAATCCATAATCACATTATAATAAACGTTGAAATAAAATAGGGTCCTGGAAGCGTGTATACATAGTCCAGAACGTTTTTCATCGACAGCTCACTCATTTTTATAGCTATGAACGTCAAATTGGTGCCAAAATGACCGTCTAATCAAGAGCTATTGTTTGCAGCTATCTTGATCAAGAAATGGAGATAGAGGCAAAAAACCATTCATTGATGCGGCACAGCCGCACTTGGCCCATGCACTACGACTTTGGAATCGCCTTGAAGAAGCTACCTCGAATCTCCTCAGGGGTGACCATATCCCATGCCTTCATGGCCCGGTTGATGAGCGTGATGCGCTTGACCTTCGCTGGTACTTGGTCACCGTCTTCAGCAGTCCCTCCTAAATACTTACTTTATACTTACTCGTTTGGTATCACACATTGCGATACTTACTTCTTGGGCGATTGG
>NW_009798268.1:1807777-1808827 GCF_000520075.1 Aphanomyces astaci | reverse complement strand
AAAATTATCGGTCAATTTTCAATTACTTATTTAAAATTTCGTGCTGATGGATTATCTATTCATTTTCAAATCTCAAGCGAATAATTTATTCTTTTCAGGAAGCGGCCGGACTTATCTATTTTTATCAGAATATTTAAATATACTTTAAGTAGGTTATTTTTTAGGAGGGTCTGGTCTTCAGCTTCGCTGATATCTTCTGCAATCCATAGGTCTCGCAGATGTCGCTTGAAAGGAGCCATGATGGAGACGTCCAAGGGTTGGCAGTGCGATGTTGCATTCGCAGGTAAAGGCACTACATTAAACCCAACCACTTGGGAAGTCTCCAGTGCCTCCTTGCTGATGTGGCACTCGAAGTTGTCAAGGATCAGCAGTGACTCGCCTTCGGACCGCTCGCCAAGCACGTTCCAAAGGTACCATAAATATAACGGTATTCCCATACCGATGCGTCCATACAGCCTTCTTCTGGAATGCGTAGTAGTGGCCGCTTGGGTATGTCTTGAACTCGGACTTCTCGATCAGCCCGCCGGGCTCGCCCTTGATGATGAACAAGATTGGGAGCTTGAGGCCGTCGCGACGAATCGTAAGGACGGCCGTCATTCGGTAGGAATGCTTTTCACCCTTGGAGAGCTTTGTATTCCCACCTTTCTTTGCCCATATATACCGTGGCGGTATGTCGAACTGAATTCCGGTATCGTCCACGTTGTAGACGCAGTTGTCCGCCACGGATCCGTGTGTTACATGGAATGTACGAGCAAATGCCGCCCGAGTACTTTCAAGGTAGGTGATCACGCGCTTCGACATGCAGGCTTGTTGGTGGGTGTACCCATTCCGTTTGGCAAAACTGCTGGATTAATTTAACATTGTAAGTAGATGATGATACCCTCGTCCCGTCTTTTGACGTGCTATGTACGCCTGGATCCAATCTTTGTGGTTGAGCTTGAGATATGTTATCATGTGCGTGCATGTGAGAGCACGTTCTTGGGCTCGTCGGGCATCCATGAACGCTAGGAGCCCTTGTGGGACAGGCAGAATGGTCGGACGACCAGCACC
>NW_009798268.1:1794224-1803004 GCF_000520075.1 Aphanomyces astaci | reverse complement strand
ATATTTAAATATACTTTAAGTAGGTTATTTTTTAGGAGGGTCTGGTCTTCAGCTTCGCTGATATCTTCTGCAATCCATAGGTCTCGCAGATGTCGCTTGAAAGGAGCCATGATGGAGACGTCCAAGGGTTGGCAGTGCGATGTTGCATTCGCAGGTAAAGGCACTACATTAAACCCAACCACTTGGGAAGTCTCCAGTGCCTCCTTGCTGATGTGGCACTCGAAGTTGTCAAGGATCAGCAGTGACTCGCCTTCGGACCGCTCGCCAAGCACGTTCCAAAGGTACCATAAATATAACGGTATTCCCATACCGATGCGTCCATACAGCCTTCTTCTGGAATGCGTAGTAGTGGCCGCTTGGGTATGTCTTGAACTCGGACTTCTCGATCAGCCCGCCGGGCTCGCCCTTGATGATGAACAAGATTGGGAGCTTGAGGCCGTCGCGACGAATCGTAAGGACAGCCGTCATTCGGTAGGAATGCTTTTCACCCTTGGAGAGCTTTGTATTCCCACCTTTCTTTGCCCATATATACCGTGGCGGTATGTCGAACTGAATTCCGGTATCGTCCACGTTGTAGACGCAGTTGTCCGCCACGGATCCGTGTGTTACATGGAATGTACGAGCAAATGCCGCCCGAGTACTTTCAAGGTAGGTGATCACGCGCTTCGACATGCAGGCTTGTTGGTGGGTGTACCCATTCCGTTTGGCAAAACTGCTGGATTAATTTAACATTGTAAGTAGATGATGATACCCTCGTCCCGTCTTTTGACGTGCTATGTACGCCTGGATCCAATCTTTGTGGTTGAGCTTGAGATATGTTATCATGTGCGTGCATGTGAGAGCACGTTCTTGGGCTCGTCGGGCATCCATGAACGCTAGGAGCCCTTGTGGGACAGGCAGAATGGTCGGACGACCAGCACCAGGAAGATTAGGTCACTTCTTGTTTCCTTTGAAGTCCAGGAGCTGTGATGAGACACGACTCCAGTTGCGCACAACGCTGAGGGGTACTGAGAGCTCTGCCGCAACCTGGCGGAAGGAAATGAACTGAAGGAGCGCGAGGGCCAAGAGCTCGAACGAAATTGGGTAGGTTTGCCTTCGGCTGCGTGATGCAGCACGATTGGCGGCACTGTCGTCTTCTGCGTCGTCGGTTGGCATCAGCAGATTGAAAGTGGGGTGGCCATTGACATCGACGATGTCGATAAATTCGCGGTATTTTTTTCCCATGGCGCGAATATTATTTCAACAAATAAGTAGGCTCCAAACTCATTATCTCCAGCCATTGGTTAACATTTTGATTACCTAAGGCCAAACTTCGACGTGGCTTAAATTCCATCGTTGTCTGTACACAGAATCCTTCTGGAACTTTTCGTGGTTGTCGAGTATCAGGTGGAACCTGTGTGATGTTTTCTTGCCGTCAACTTCGAGTTCCTGGCAAGAGAACCCAGGAACTTAAAGCAAGTTGCACGCGAGCACCCCCCAAGACTTCATGACTAGATGTTGGAGGAAACGTAGCTCGTGGTTGGCCTGTATCAACAGCGCCAAGTCATCCTCGCTTGTCCACCTGCTCATAGCACACGAAACCACCGAATGGAACCCCTCCTGTTCGGATAACCTCTATTTCTTATGATTATCCAATTCCGTGATAGCTACTTGCTCTTTCATGGATTATAAAGTGTCATGAGTTTCCGTGATTGTACTAAATACTGAGGGTAATTATTGCGGAAACGGACACGGATTGCTTCGCGAAATCTCCCTAATATGAGCTACTTGACACACTAACATTTCGTGTGCTACGTAGGGGGCTGCCTTGTAGCCTGTGTTGGGGACTACGTTGTGAAGTGCTTTGAGGGCTGTACTCGGGACCACCATATTACAGGCTACAATGCCGGTTGCTTTCGGGGCTGTGTTGGGGGCTGCTTTGGTGGCTGTGTTGGCTGTTGCACGGCCGCTCTCATGGGGGCTTTGATGGTTGTATCGTCAGCTGTGAGAGGTGGTACTGTGTTTGTTGTTAATCGTGTGGGTATTTCTTTGCTGCAAAACAATGGAGTCGTCATGTCTTGTGACGAGTTTTCGTGGCATCGGACGTGCTGCCGATTTATCTATTCCATTGAATTTAATCGCCATCATACATTTTCAATTTGTGGCTGAGTACGTTGTAGCGCCATTGGTGATGAAATGTATGATGGGTATGTTGGCCATGGCTCATGGTCTCTACAGAGTTTTCTCACCGCACATTGCATAAAGTGTCGATATACCTTGTAACGTGATCGACCAGTGATGTGTCGATTTTTTTCTTTTTTTCTTTCGTATATTCCTCGTCAAGTATTTATCCTTTAGCGATGTGGTAGACATTGGAAGTGTCCTATCAAGAGGGACGAGGAAAGAACCAAACGTAGATAAGTGGTACAGTATGTAGAACGTACTAGTACCGGTAGATGAGTGAGGAAAACGTAGGCGAGCGGTGGAATAGTGCCGAACGTAAACCAGCCAACAAGTACATCTTATCCCTGTGTTTGTCGACCTCGTCAAAGCGGCCATGGTTGTACGTCGGCACGATGCACACTACAGTATATGGGGATGGTGCAAGGTCACAAACTGCACGCATTACACCTACTACAGGATTACACCTACTACAGGGTTGTTGATATGCGTAAACATTGGGAGGTGTGCACTACAGTATGTGTAGGTGGTCCAGAAGAGCTGCAACAACAAACAGCGGTAGTTCTGCTTACCGGTATTCCCCGAAGGATTTTCAGGGAAATTGTATTTGAAAATTCGTGTGGATAATCACTCTACTGGTAATAGGCTTTGGGTAGGACTGTCTGAACGGTGCTCTCAGGGTGTCGTCAGTGTACCGCGTTCGAGGCGGCATTTGGATGTCAATTCAAACTCGAAAACCTTTTAAATATAATAATGTTTCCCACCATAAACTTTTACAAGATTATTGGCATGAGAGGTTCTGTTTTGTCCAATAACACAGCTCGAACGATTTAATTGGATGAAATACACGGCACATCACTGAACATTCGGCACAACACTGGTCGGTCACGTTACTTGAGATGTAGCATATAGTGTAGTCAGTGGGGGGTCGCTCTTGCCGTGAAAAATAATATGTGTGCGTTTGTCGCAAGCAACGAGGCTATATTCGTTGACATACAGACCTTGTTGTCCATACTGAGCCATCCCCACTTAGTGTCAGCACGTACGAAATGTAGTGACCTGAAGTCAGTGAACTCCCCAGATGAAGGACAACTCTTCGAAGCTGGTACACATATCCTACGCAACATAGTAATCTATCGATCGCGGTGGTTTAAATTGTACCGCGTGATCCACAGTGGCAAACTCACTCATGTTCAGCTCTGATGTGTATTGGATGGACTGGTCGTTCTTTTTCATGGTGTTTTTGTCGCCGACCGCGAAACGTAGGACATGCAGCACTAATACATGGGAGCACACTGCAATCGCACTTGTACGCACAGCCGGGCATCGGTGATTGTAATAGGTGCACTCGTATGAGTCATCACCCGTGAACGCGGTGACACTAAACGCTCTACTTATGCCGTCGTCAACAGTGACAACCTCTAGAGTGATTGGAATGTCGATGTCGAGAAACACCTCTGACGATCTACAGTACGAGATTAATATTCTAATGATCATTTGCACTACCTGGCTTGGGTGTTCCAAGTATTACATTCAGCGATGCTGAACACTTCGCCATCGAAAGATGGTAGACACATGGGCATGGCTGACAGGAACTGAAAAAGAACACGTGCGTGCCTTCTTAAGGCCCCGCACCAACGACAGCGAGACGTCAGTTAGGTGACTGTGCAACTCGTCCATTCGATACCTATTTGGCCACGTCTTGCGGCATTTCATTGGATGTTCGCGTGGATGTCATGAACGATCCTGTTCAGGCAGTCTTGGGTTAGATGTTTGACGCCGACGTGAGTGAAATGTTTGACGCCGACAAATGAAGGTAACGCGTCAACGAGTGTTGACGAGTGTATCGGTTACGGTGGTGGGATCATGGACAACGACGATCAAGTATCCAAAGCAAATACAACGAGAGTGCCCGAAAGGAAGGAGCGCTGTGCAACAACAGCACCCAAAGGAAAACGGTTTAAAGCCGGGCCAACGAAGTTCGACAGCGAGTACCGAGCTAAAGTAATGAATGTCCTTCAGTCAAGCAATGGTTGACAAGTGTGTCACCGTCAACACGAAGAAAGAGAACTACTCAAACTGGTGTAAGCCAAGACAATCCAGAGTACGCCCACGATCCACAATTGACGCGGTTTGAGTGGCTTCCCGAAGCCATTTGCTGTTTTTGGGTCAGCTCATGCTGCCGGACGATGCGGGAAACTCACCCTCCATGAACGTTGCCAACAAGGCTCGAGCAGGAGTATCGGAGTTCTATAAGTACAACAACGATGGATATGGAACCAGTTCGTGATGTGTCAATGACGATCAGGGACATGGAAATCCTCCGAGGAAAAGAAGCCGACTCACGTAACGCGATGCGCGGTCCCCATGACAAAACCGATGCTGAAGACTATGTACGCTTTCTTGGACGATTCCAACGACATATCGAAATTATTCACTCTGTGGTTTAAGGCTGTCACTTCTCTGAGCTGGTACACGTGTGCCAGAATGAGTGAAGTCCTTGGTCTATACGGGAAGGACTGTTTTCTTGCGAAGTCCACTACTAGTCAACAAGACCCCGACGTGCGTCTCGAGTGCACCTTCCACGACCGAAAACCCGAGTCGGGAAACGACCGCACATATCCTTTGCACCATTGTCAAGAGCTGTGGGATCGTGATATTTGTGCCAAGCACCACTTCGACAAGTCGACCGAACACGTCCAAACTGCAATGAAGCACAGCTTCGACGAGGATCTTGTGTTCCCCCAAATGACGTTGTTACGAAAGTACTCAAACTTGTCTGCGTCCGTATGCAACTGTCATGCCATGTCGGAGGGATATGTCATCAATATCTTGAACGAAGTTATCGCGACCATGCTCCGTGACGTCGCCTTTTGCTTGACGCCCACGGTGCAGTGCTGAAATGCTTCGAAATCGTATACATGACAACGCATACGTTCCGTCATGGTCACAATGGAAATTCTTTCACGAGGACAAAAACTAGCGTTAGAGTTTGAAGATGTTGAAGTGGTGGGGTGGTTAGTCGGAGCAAGACAAGTGCGATGCCATTATGAAATACCCTCTCGATAGGATTTATGTTGCCGAAAAAGAAGTGCTCGCTGATGCGATGTCCCCGGACCGGAAGCACTTAACCGGCTGCCCGACCACGTGGATCTACAAAACTCATGAACATCTCTCGGAACTGGTTGCACCTAACGACGGGGGGCAATTAGCTATGGCGAGCGTGTACAAGTCGTACCTCGAGGGCATAGAAGCTCGTGTCATGGCCCGAATCAACGACATGGAAGCACGCCTTCTTGATCGTTTTGGCCCCCCGACCAACCTCCCTCTTCACCTTGAACCACGCTCTGATCCTTCGAGGGGCCCAAACGTCCAGATTGGACCCACTAGTAACGATCCAGTCTTGGAAGCACGTGCCATGGTACGTATTAGCAACATGCAAGCACGCCTGCTTGGTCATTTTTCCCCCAAGGAACCTCCCTGTTCACCTCGAACCACGCTCAGACCCACCCAGTAACTGCCATGTCATGGTTGGACCGGATTTCCTATGCTGCAGATTATCATCTGTGCTTCCAAAAGCGACAAGTTGGAAAATGCTGCATCGATTTTATCTTTCTTGCATCGCCGACATAGCACCTATTCAAGCCTGTGGTGCAGTTTACGATCGAAGACAAAAATAGTACGAGAAAATTGTGACGGCACATGAGGTGATTATGATGTTGTATGGACGGGTAGACGCGATTACGTCGGTTGAACTCGCAGTGACGCTATGCAAGAAGGTAGTCACAGCCCTCACAGCTGGCGACGTCGAAGTTTTTGCATGCCTTGGCGACTTTGCACCCACGCTTTAGAATCGTAAAGTAGTCGAGAAGACTTTAATACATCAACTTCTTTAATGTGGTCTTACCTGTTATTGATGTGATGATGTAGTATAAATGTCTCAATGGCGCGGAATGGTGTAAATAACTGCTGGATGTCTATCGACTCATTTGGAGCCTAAATACGATTACAACTGAGAGTACACTGCCCATTTCACTTCCATCGGGAGATGGCAAGGACACTGAGACCCATCAATGAAGGAAGATGAGCTGTCAGTGTATTGATTATGGCCTGCGGCGATTGGGCACAATGGCGAAACACTCTAAAAGGCAATGCTCTTCTGTGCTGATGTTCCTCAGATACATTGGATTGTGGATATATGTTTACGTACAATGCAAAAGGTAAAAAGTGATTTGAAACTCGATTTATGTACTGTATTCATTTGTATTCCATTACTATTAATAGGATACTTCATTCCCAAATATACCTGGTAACCTACAAGTGGCTCACTGCGCCCCAGAGAGTTTTGAGCACAACGAGAAGCACCAGGTTCATGCGAAAGCGCGGCGTTCACTCCTCACCCCGTCAATCCCATCATCATGTAACACCCAATCATGGCCACGCCATGCACCGGCCGTACACGGGTCATCGCGCACCCCAATTCTTCCCACGGGACCACCTTGTAATAGACGACGAGCTCAGCCGCTGGGAATATCACCGAAGCCACATGGATAGCATCACCGCGTTGCTATGTTTCCCTCTCCTATCACCTCCCTGGGGGCCTTACTACTCATGTCTCCATCAGCTCCATCATATCAAGGCTACCCAGACCACACAGGGACCAATTGCACTGAGACCACGCGACACCTGGACCAGTCCATTCGAGCACCGGTGCCCCAATTATGCAAAGAATCAGGGGCCGCCCAAAGTTGCACTCACACCGAAGGTGCACCCACGCCCAAGGTTACACCCACACCCACTCCCACGTCCGGCCCGTGTCACACTGCCGAATTGCTTGCACGTTTCCATGCTCCATCCGCATACCATCACCTCCCAGCATCATCCCTTCCACCGCCATACACTGCTGCCCCAGGTCGTTTCCTGTTCACGTCGCCAGACGAACCACAACGTCCAAGAAAGTCAGCCAAGTCGACGCTACCGTCATGCCCACCGCCTGGGCCAACAATGACGCCAATTCCATTCGTTCTGCCCAACTTGGGCGATACAGCTACGCATATCATCGTCCGAGTTTCTTTTCACCTACCCAAAGGATGTGTCAAACCAGCACCCCACTGCTTCGTTAAAAAAAACCGCGCTTTAAAAGCAAACACGCCAGCATGGAAGTGCCCTCTCAACACCACATTGGGCGCAATCACAACAGCGCCGGTACTGACACGACGCAATAATTTTCCGTTCCAAATTCGTCATTGGGTCATCCCCCAGCCGTACACTGTCAAGACCGCGATTCTCCAGTTACCTACGTTAGGTTGTACGCCAAGTACTTAGAAGATGGTAGAAGAGAAAGTCAATTAAGTGTGCTTAGCAAACGTCTCTTCAACTAAACACCCATTTAGTAAACGTTGACGCTTCGCTTGTGTCTTCTTCTTTGTTCCAGGCTAGCCCTCTGGGCTAGCATGGCACGCGTACCATTGACAAGTCACTTGCCACGCCCAACTACACCACGACAACACAAAGCTGTCGCCGTTAGTCAGCGCCAAGTCCCCGAGGACTTCGAGTGCCCCCAGGCACGCAATGACCTTGCCACGCTCAACTACGTCTCGTCAGCCCGAAGCCGCCGTCCATAGGTAGACATTTCTTGGGTCCCTCTGAACGACACCATCCGGCCTACGAGCACCCCAAGGCACACAGTACCGTCCGGACGGTTTCAGCCGTTCGTTCTCCCACGCGTCCACAACAACGAAGCTCCACCCCCGGGTGGAGTACACCTCCACTTCCATCACTCACTTCCCCAGTGGTTTCTTCCATTGCCGACGGCTTCGGCGAATTCCGCACCAATCGGCTTGCTGCCGGGTGCCGTCCAAGTGCTCACGCAGCGCTCGTGCGTGTTCTGGGCGTTGTCTTGCGCTGCTCCTCGTCTTGCCCAGTTCCTCGCCGCCGGGTTTCAAGCCTAGGACCTGACACAAGGAGCCCACAGCTCCATCATCGATGTCGTTTGGCGGTGTTCGTTGTCCAAAAAGATGGTCAGCCTCATCTTCCTCGCCCTCGCTCACAGTATCCAACACGACAGCCATGTGAAGCTCGCCGTCGTCGAAGTACGGCAGGCACTCGCCTGAGTGGACGAGAAGTGAAGTCCCATTGTCCCGACACAATTGTCGAAGCCAGCGTTCTCGACAAGTCGCGCGGGTCCGCGGAACCGATGCTTCAGTTTGCTGGTGCCCTTGTCGCGGCTGACGCGTGCGATCCAAACCCACATACCCGGTCGGAGTTTCACCCGGTCAAGTGCACCCTTGTTGTAGTGTCGTGCCGTCTCTTCCTGTGCAGGGGCCAAGGTCGATTTGGCGATTGCACAGATCCGTGTGAGTTTGGCCACGAACCGCCGATTCCAGACGGGTATTGATTCTACGATTGGTGCCGCGGGGAATTGCAGGTCGAGTACGGACTTGCCCACGCAGCCCATCATCAATTCCATGAGTGGAAACCCGTGGGTGCCATGGGTCGCTGTGCTGTAGGCGTATGTGAGCGTGGCCAACCACTCGTCCCAGTCGTTCTGCGTCGGAGACACATCGATGGCGACCATGTCCTTGATGGTGCGGTTGAACCTCTCCACCAACCCCATCATT
>NW_009798268.1:1789297-1792718 GCF_000520075.1 Aphanomyces astaci | reverse complement strand
ACCTGGTCCCAGAAGGCGCGGGCCACTACCGCTGTGCTGCGGTTGGGGATGGCGACGGTGACGGTGACCGCCGTCCGGGTCACGTATTCTGTGGCTGCCAGGACGTACGCATTGCCCCGAGTGGATATCGGGTAGGGCCCTTGCAAGTCCAGTGCTCAACGTGCGCCTACGTCGCCAACCGCCAACGAAGGTAGCGGTGGCACCACCCACGGCTGTTTGGGTTTGCGCGACCCACAGTCTTTGCAGGCAGAAGTTCATACCCGTGTGGCGCGGGCCATACCCGGCCACCAAAAACGGCGCCGCAGCCGCTCAAGAGTGTGTGCATAGCCGAGATGACCGGACGATGCAGAATCATGGGCTTCTCGTAGTGCTGCATACCAGAGGGTATGTGGCAACAGCATACGAGGCCCCACGCCAGGGATAGCGACCTACCCCTCGGTGAAGGGTGGTGGTGTGATCGTTACCATCGCCCCGGTGCCACCCATCTCCTCAATTGAGGGCTGATTTCTTGGGCCGCCCGGGTGTGACTCAAGGAGAGCCCGACGGTATCGACCGTAATGGCCAGCGGCTTGGTGGGTCGACCGTCGTTACTAAGGCGGGCCTCTGGCGGGATGTCAAGCCGCAGTCCCGACAGGGTGAGGGCGTCATCGGTGGCGGTATCACGTCCTCCCCCTCCCGAGAAGGCCCATTCTTCGCGCGTGCCGCCGCGCCGATCGTGCGCTCTACGGCTGTCTCCATGGAAGTTTTGCCTTGTGGTGGAAAAATTGTGTTCCAGGCGTGTCCACACCGCCGTGACGCGTGTCTGCCCGTGTGCGTGCCGCCAAGTCGACGATATTTGCTGGTTGCCGAGACAAGGCGTTCGGCTACTACGTTTTCCTTGCCGGGCCGATAGACGAGGTCGACGTCCGTGAGTTGAAGTGCTCATCGGTGAAGTCGCGGGGCGGGGGTGCGCTTGGAGAGGAGCCATGTGAACACCTTGCGGCCGTATACGTGCGGTCGGAAGGCTTTCAACGCCCAGACGACCACTAGGCATTCCAACTCCGTAATGCCGTATTTCGCCTGCGTGGGCGAGTTGATGTGGCCGATGAATGCCACCGGGCGCATACCCTCTCCGTCGTCCTGCATCAACGCTGCTCCTAACCCCACCAATCTGGCATCGCACATGACGGTGAAGGGCAGCGTGAAGTCGGGGAACCGCAGCACCGGTTGGGCACAAAGTTTGTGCGTGAGGCATGCAAACGAGTCTTGATGCGGCTGCTCCCATCGAAACGGTTCCGTTTTTCGTGTGATATTGATATTGATATTACGCTGTAAAGTTACAATCACTCAGCGGGCACTTAATGGCCTTGGCCGCGTACTAGGTGGTTTTCACCTAGCGGACGTAACTGGGGGAGGGGAGTGTGGTGGGCCGTCCACTGCGGAGTCGTTATTGGCGGTTGATGTGGTTCGTCCACAAGCACGGGCGCTAGTGATGAGTGGTTCCAATAATTGGCTTCCGCGGGGGGCGTCGAGGGTGGACGCATCGACCACTGAGGATGGACAGTGGATTGAAGGGAAACCCAAATCCTGGGCATGACCACAAAGGCCAAAAATGTTGTTGCTCGTTGATACCGCATTGCGGAAATGAAAGCCATGTTTCGGCTTTCGAATGCCCACTCATGGCAGTTGTGTGTGGGCCGTATACCGGCGGTGAGAGTGGCGGGCTTGGAGTGACGATGGTTCAGGGGCGCATGGCGCAGTGGTGTATTCCCGTGGAGGGACCCAATGCCTGATTGTGAACCGGATGCTCTTGCCTTTAGTGCGGGTGAAGGCTTGTTGTGGCGGGACAGATGTGGCCACTGCATGAGACGTGTAGGGTACTGCTGGTTTATTGGCCCAGTGCTGAATAGGAAACCACGTGGTTGCAGCAGACGAAAGGACCGTTGTAAAGACGGGGCGGACTGGCTCTGATGGAATTGGATGTGCTGTTGTGGCGGCCCGGGGTGCCGGAGATTTGCGTGGTGGTGGAGTGTCGCCTTGAGGCAGGCTGCATCGAACGTCCAAAGGATGAAGACCGGAAGGAGCGAGGATGATGGGACTGTCGCTGCTGTAGAGAGGACCCCAGTGAAGGAGGGAAAGGAGGGGGAAAGCGGCTAAGGCTTTTTAGGACGTGAGTGGGAGCTGATGTGCAATGACACTGTCCCATGTGGACATTTCGTCGCGCAGCTCATCGGTGTGCTCTGGGTGGGATTGGAGGTGGACCAGGACGCGGAGGTATCCGGGGGAGTGAGGTGACATACCCAGCTTGGTTGGTTCCAGCGGTGGCACAAGGAGGATTGCCGACGGTTTCGGCTCGGTGCGCCGCGAACCACTTGTGGGGTACCAAGCAAATTTGGTATTCCGTTTTTCGTGTGAGTACTGTCAGTGGCGCTGCCTTCGATGCAAAATCCGCGATGAATCGCCGATAATACCCAGCCAGGTGGACGAAGGACTGCACCTGCCTTTCGTCTTGCGGTGGTGGGAAGGACCGTACCGAATCCAAGAGTCGTGAGATCGGTTTAACTCCGTCCGCCGTCAATAGGTGCCCCAGGTACTCGAGTTCTCTTGCGCCAAAACGCATTTCTTGAACTTCATTGTCAGACCCGCATTCCGGAGACGCCATAGAACCAGGCAACCTGGAGCAGATGTTTCTGAAACGATTCATTCGTATAGACGATGATATCGTCTAAGTAAACAAGGCACATCTGCCATGTCAAGCCGCGTCCATGGCGCGTTGGAATGTGGCAGGAGCATGGCATAGGCCCATCGGCATGCGGCGCCAACAGTACAGACCGTATTTGCTGGTGAAGGCCGTCTTGTATATATCGTCCGGGCACATGGGCATCTGCCAGTTGCCGGAGGACGAGTCCACCGTGGTAAACCTTTTCGCACCCCCGAGCTGTTCCAAGGTCTCGTCAATACGGGGTAAGGGATACACGTCCCGGAGATTCACAGCGTTGTGGCGCCGGTAGTCAATACAAAAACGAGCCAACCCATCCTTCTTTTTGACGATTACTACCAGGAAACCCCAGGCGCCACTGGCCGGTTCGATGAGGTCTTTGCGGGGGAGATCCACGATCTCGGCCCGGATGATGGCGTCCTGGGACGGCGACAAACGCATCTGTCGTTCTTGTGTGGGATGCGCCGTGCCAGTGTTGATGGTACAGACTGTATGTTCCACCCCCATGACCGCCGCGGGTAGGATAAAGGGATCGGCTTGTGTCAGTTCGGGGAATCGACACAGCACCCGTTGCATTTGTTGGTGCTGATCGGCGTCTAAATGATCGAGCCGTATGACCTCTTCGGCCGGAAGTGGAGCAGTGCATGTTGCATCAACCGACGTCAACCAGGCTTCGACAACGTCAATGGTGACGTCAACCATGTCCAGGACCATGAGTTCATG
>NW_009798268.1:1783952-1785344 GCF_000520075.1 Aphanomyces astaci | reverse complement strand
AGGGTAGCTCGAGGCACTTGCGGCGCAAGTGCCAACAAGTGCGGTACCGCGTCCTCCGCGTTCCGGTATGTGTTGTGCCATTAGTTCCACACTATCGATGATAGTGCGCAGCGCCTTGTGGGCAACATCCTCCGCAGGTGTCGTTGACACGGTTGGAGCGGTGTCCGCGGAGTCATAGGGCATGGTCACTGTTGTTAACGTCTTGATGGAGCGGCGGTCAGGGCCGCCAACCCCGATACCATCCGTGAGGAAAAGCTGTTGCATGATGATGCCGGCTTGGCTGACATTGATGGGGTCCCGATTGCGACACGCCCACGCGTATTGCATGGGCAGTCCGCGGGCAAACACGTGATCAGGTACTTTGCGCCGACATTGTGCCCTTTTGCGGCGGCTTCCAGGCTTTGCGCGTAGGTGATCCATGACTGTTCCTTGGTCTTGACCATGTGGCTCATGGCGACCCGGATATCGTCAATAGTATCAATGGCTGCCCGGGAGTGCTGCTCCAGCAAGTTCTGTTGGAGGGCGGCTCCGCCATAGCCCGCGTCCAACCACCCGGGGCTACATCTCAATCGTAATGTTTCGGCTCGGGTCGAAGCCGTGAACCACCACATTGCGCATGTTGATGCGCGGTGTAGCTCTCTTCGCTCTCTTAGGTGGTGGAGCGTCGTCTTCATCGTTGTTATCGTCGTCTTTCTCGATCTCCGTGTCGTCGACGTCGTCCTTGGTCGCTGGGTAGACATAATCCTCGTCCTCCTCGCTGCCATCACCTTCGGAGCCGTCATTCGCCCCTTGTACGCTAGGCGATACTTTTGCGCAGCGCTGCTGCCGCGGCGGCGTGTCGTTCCTACTGCTGTGGACTGCGTGTCATGGAAGCTCAATATGCGGAATGGCGAGCCACACCTAAGAGACGAAACAGCTGGTGTCCTGTCTATTCATGGGTGTATTGTCAAATGCTGATCCGAAAAAAATACGAAACGAAGGGGATGGGTCTAAGAGGATAGGTTCCCGGCGTTTGAGCGAGGTCGTCGCCCACGGTAGCCAGTCGCATCGATACTCTCCAACCTTGCTGTAGTGTCCACGCGGGTTCTCTTGCTGCAGTCGTCCGGTTGTTCAGCAAGAATAGTATGACCACCAAGTTGCCTACGTTAGGTTGTACGCCAAGTAGTTAGAAGATGGTATACTACTCTGGTCCGTAATGACTGTCCACTTTACCGTTTTATTGGCGGAATTTTTCTAAAACTGCATTGCTGCCTACGCTGATTGGACAGATCGACGGCGCGTTATCTTGGCTTTGATTGGTGCTTTTAACCACTCAAATCCGAGTTTTCGTCGCCGAGATATCGCTACTTACACTCAACGACCACGGCGGGAAAAACACGAAAACTTACGCCA
>NW_009798268.1:1777509-1781821 GCF_000520075.1 Aphanomyces astaci | reverse complement strand
CTATTCGTTGCCATCGGACACTCTCGCCAAGACGTTTATAACTCTACAAAAGGTCATGGAAAAGTCGTTGGAGATGCTGGGCAGTAACAACTATAAGCTCCCTCATTTGCGCAAAGATGCCTCCATCGATGACCTACTGAGCTACAACGTCGAATGCAATGCTACCTGCGTCACCAGTGCTTTGGTTCACATGGATCTTCGCCTTGTCGAGGAAGCCCGCATGGAGGAGGAGTGTAATTCAACGGAACAAGTACCTCTGTAAAGACAATTAAAATACAAAATATTTTGGCCGTCCAATATCAACTTCTAGAGTCGAATACAAAAATCAAGACAACAGTTGTCATGACACCATAGCGAAAACAAGTTTATTTTTGGTAGACAATCAATACGGACCAGAGTAGTAATAGAAAGTCAGTTAAGTGTGCTTAGCAAACGTCTCTTCAACTAAACACCCATTTAGTAAACGTTGATGCTTCGCTTGAGTCTCCTTCTTTGTTCCAGCCTAGCCTTCTGGGTTAGCATGGCACGCGTTCCAGTGACAAGTCACTTGCCACGTCCAACTCTCCATCCGGCGCCGTTGACCATCAAAGTTGCTCAATGTCCATCGACAATGAACCGCGCAAAAACTGCAAATCTGCGTCCGAATGTGTCGCCTCCTTACCCAAGATCTACGCCCCACGGATACCTCACTCGTATGTCAGTCTTGACAGGCAAAACCTCGTACGGATTGCGTACGCGTCCCACCGAATTGGGCTTTCTACTCTTCCAGAATACCTGGAACACTGGTCAATGCATCCCACCAATTCGCCCTCCGCGGAAACCAACCCTCAACAACGACTGCGCAGTGGACGCCCCCCCATCTAGTACGCGGCCGAGGCCAATAAGTGCCCGCTGAGTGATTGTAACTATACAGCGTACTGGTATATCAATATTAATACTACTGATTTCCCTCCAACTTTTAAACGGCCAACATTATACATATTCCACAGTATATAATAGTTTGAAGGTATTAATTATTGATATAACCCATGACAATCAGTATCGTAAGGGCCAATGTCATGCGCTTTTTGGACTTCTTTGTTCCGGGAACTCTACGTCGTGTAATCGAGCGGTGGGGGGACAAGCAGTAGAAAAAGAAAGTTTTGTCCATGTTGTAGACATCTTGAGGATTGTAACCACTCGTTGCGTTTAGGACATCTTGCCGTCCTTCAAGGACTGCAGCGAGCGGCATGGAAGCGGCTTCGCCGTGTTGGAGCTTGCTGGTGAGTCGGTGTTTTCGTTGTAACTTGTGTAACCATCCTTTTGAAAAGGATATACGTTCGTCTTTGGGGATCCCGTGCGCGTCACAAAAGACGCCCGCCTGCTTCCGGATGAGTTCTCCGGTGATGCAGACGCCCAGTTCCTCACAGCGTAGTACCCATTGGAGGACTTCATTCTCGATGGCTGGTAGCTTAACATCTCCGTTAATCGAACGAAATTTGTTGTCCGCTCAGTTTTGCAGATTGGCATGTCGTTTAATTACATTCCCAATTGTAGCTTTTGTTGGAGTGGAAACGAGTGCAAATGTGTTCGCCGCCCATGCCGCCAGCTCAGAGTACGTCGCTTCTGGGCGACGAGTATGCTCAGCACACAACACATGCTTGTCAACCAAGGACATGCGCACCTTCATGTTTCAAAATAACACAACGCTACAGTATTGATGCCTTTCACTCTTAGCATTTGAATTTTCAAAACGTTCTGTGTAAGTTAATAATATAAGATTATAAAAATTATAGATTTTGCCCCGTTTAAAAGTCAGAGGGAAATCAGTATACTTTAATCGAAATTTACATCTTTGTCTAAAGAACAAGTTTTTTGTCATTCTTTTTCTTTCTGCATCGCGTTTTTTGTATTAAGGTAACGCATCGAAATCCCGAACACTTTTTGCCGAAAATTTGACCTGTCCATTCAAGTTGATGTCCTGGAGAAACTAGACTACTCTGAGAAAATCTGAGGGTACCCAAAGAAAATCTAATTCAAGCTCCATTTTAATGTGCCATTTCCAGCACAATTATTATCACAACTTTCACGCCGAGATGGGAACTTCAATAATTCCGAAATCGCGAACACTCAAATGTCTTGTGTTAAGTATGATGCTAAAACAATTTGCAAAATAACACCGTCAATTTTAATCTGGATGTTTAAATTCAAAACGTCAATGAAAATCATTATATTCGACACCATTTTAATGACAGAATTCAACCACATCATAGTGGATGCAAATAATATATTACAGTTTGGAATTAAATTTGATTGAATTTGATTGTGCCAACATGGAGTGGTGAATATAATCATAGCCAATAGAATTTGATCGGCCACCAAGGGAAGTTATTAATTGGTCAAAATTGACACTGTTCGCGATTTCGATGCTGTTCGGGATTTCGATGCGTTACCTCATATAGAAATCGGTAGACTGCAGCAAAAAACCTTTGAGACTGCATTGTTCTTTCGTCAAACTATTAGCAGTACTGTATTGATTTCCAGAGTACTGTAGCACTACTACGTAGTACTACGTAGTTGTCCAACGTTCCATATGTCACTTTTGACACCCAAGGCGCTCATTGGCTGGACCAGTGGCAACAGTGTCAAATCACATGACCAGGTCATCACCAGTCACGTGTTACATCCAACCCTGTTGGGAAATGGCAACTCCAAAGATGACACACTATTGCCTCGCGTTCCCTGGAGCAGCACCACTATACAGTACTAGTATAGCTACTAGTACAGCTGTACTCCACTACTACTACACCATGGTGAACCCCCTCACCCGGTGCGTGGAGGACTACTCGCTGCCCCCCTTCGCACAGCTTCGCCCTGACGACATCGCGCCCGCCTTGCGCACAGCCATGGCCGAGTTCGCGTCCGACTTAGTGGCCATCGAAGACGATTTGGCTTGTCCGGACGCTGAGATCTCGTGGGAAAGTGTGATGGATCGGCTGGAAATCATCGACGATCCGCTCGAGAGGCTGTGGAGTATCGTGACGCAACTGATGCAGGTGGTGAATGTGCCCGAACTTCGAGCTGCCCATGCCGATGTGCAGGAAGAAATCGTTTCACTGCAGAGCAAGCGAGCCCAAAGCCTCGTGGTGTTTCAAGCTATGACCACGCTGCGACACAGTGCGGCCTACGAGTCGTACACTACCGAGCAACAGGTATATGTAGTACGTGTGTACGAGGAGGAGTCTAGTGCAATCAAATTTTCCCACTATTACTGTAGGATATAGTTCCGACGACGACGACAACTAGTATGTACTAATGTACTAGGATGTGGTAGCGCATACTAAATCGAGCGATTCAACGAGCGACGTTGCGGGGCGTCAACCTTGTCGACAATGCCAAAGATCGCTTCAATGCGATTCTTGTCCGCCTCAAGACATTGGTACGAACTTGTACTATATATAAACTCGTCTTTTCATATATTATATATATATTCATTTTATATTTGTTAGAGCACCACACACGCCAACAACGAATTAGATGGCACGAGTGCTTATTCTCTCATTGTCACAGATCAAAGTCACCTCGAAGGCGTCCCGTTGTCGACCAAGTCGTTGTTGGCCCAGGTAATAAATATTTCCCATCATTCCCACAATACTTTTGCAAATAATCACACCCCAATATATATCTGCCCAATGAATATTTCGAAACTTTGGTTCAAAGTACTTCCAAGACTTGCTGTGGTTATCACCTATTTTGGACGTCTGGGTCAAACTGAAGTAACGAATGATTCACAGATATTGCCCACTGCGGATTTGTTCGAAATTGCCAACACATTGACGATTTTGGCCTTTTGTTTTACATATCCAAACTCACCGTACCTCTAAATATACTGATGAAAACGAATGGATTTGAATGCTATAGAATGCTGTGGCGGCCGGCCACGTCGGAGCAACCAGTGAAAACGGCCCGTGGAAGCTATCGCTCGAGCTCCCTGTATACAACCCCGTGATGAAATTCTGCTCGAACCGATCGATTCGAGAAACGCTGTGGCATGCCTTCAACGTCAAGGCCAACGCGAACGAACTTGTGGTGGTGGAGATGCTACAGCTCCGCCACGAGCTAGCCCAATTGCTTGGGTTTGCAACGTTTGCAGAGCTGAGTTTAGCCAACAAAGTCGCGCCGTCCGTCGACGCGGTGCTCGACACGCTCGAGGAGTTGCGGGACAAGGCACTTCCACGTTCGCAAGCTGAGCTGCGTCTGCTCGAAGAGTTTGCAGCTAGTCACGACCATCCATTGCCCCTGCAGCAGTGGGACATTCCGTATTGGTAAAACA
>NW_009798268.1:1759633-1774979 GCF_000520075.1 Aphanomyces astaci | reverse complement strand
CAAGGCGCTCATTGGCTGGACCAGTGGCAACAGTGTCAAATCACATGACCAGGTCATCACCAGTCACGTGTTACATCCAACCCTGTTGGGAAATGGCAACTCCAAAGATGACACACTATTGCCTCGCGTTCCCTGGAGCAGCACCACTATACAGTACTAGTATAGCTACTAGTACAGCTGTACTCCACTACTACTACACCATGGTGAACCCCCTCACCCGGTGCGTGGAGGACTACTCGCTGCCCCCCTTCGCACAGCTTCGCCCTGACGACATCGCGCCCGCCTTGCGCACAGCCATGGCCGAGTTCGCGTCCGACTTAGTGGCCATCGAAGACGATTTGGCTTGTCCGGACGCTGAGATCTCGTGGGAAAGTGTGATGGATCGGCTGGAAATCATCGACGATCCGCTCGAGAGGCTGTGGAGTATCGTGACGCAACTGATGCAGGTGGTGAATGTGCCCGAACTTCGAGCTGCCCATGCCGATGTGCAGGAAGAAATCGTTTCACTGCAGAGCAAGCGAGCCCAAAGCCTCGTGGTGTTTCAAGCTATGACCACGCTGCGACACAGTGCGGCCTACGAGTCGTACACTACCGAGCAACAGGTATATGTAGTACGTGTGTACGAGGAGGAGTCTAGTGCAATCAAATTTTCCCACTATTACTGTAGGATATAGTTCCGACGACGACGACAACTAGTATGTACTAATGTACTAGGATGTGGTAGCGCATACTAAATCGAGCGATTCAACGAGCGACGTTGCGGGGCGTCAACCTTGTCGACAATGCCAAAGATCGCTTCAATGCGATTCTTGTCCGCCTCAAGACATTGGTACGAACTTGTACTATATATAAACTCGTCTTTTCATATATTATATATATATTCATTTTATATTTGTTAGAGCACCACACACGCCAACAACGAATTAGATGGCACGAGTGCTTATTCTCTCATTGTCACAGATCAAAGTCACCTCGAAGGCGTCCCGTTGTCGACCAAGTCGTTGTTGGCCCAGGTAATAAATATTTCCCATCATTCCCACAATACTTTTGCAAATAATCACACCCCAATATATATCTGCCCAATGAATATTTCGAAACTTTGGTTCAAAGTACTTCCAAGACTTGCTGTGGTTATCACCTATTTTGGACGTCTGGGTCAAACTGAAGTAACGAATGATTCACAGATATTGCCCACTGCGGATTTGTTCGAAATTGCCAACACATTGACGATTTTGGCCTTTTGTTTTACATATCCAAACTCACCGTACCTCTAAATATACTGATGAAAACGAATGGATTTGAATGCTATAGAATGCTGTGGCGGCCGGCCACGTCGGAGCAACCAGTGAAAACGGCCCGTGGAAGCTATCGCTCGAGCTCCCTGTATACAACCCCGTGATGAAATTCTGCTCGAACCGATCGATTCGAGAAACGCTGTGGCATGCCTTCAACGTCAAGGCCAACGCGAACGAACTTGTGGTGGTGGAGATGCTACAGCTCCGCCACGAGCTAGCCCAATTGCTTGGGTTTGCAACGTTTGCAGAGCTGAGTTTAGCCAACAAAGTCGCGCCGTCCGTCGACGCGGTGCTCGACACGCTCGAGGAGTTGCGGGACAAGGCACTTCCACGTTCGCAAGCTGAGCTGCGTCTGCTCGAAGAGTTTGCAGCTAGTCACGACCATCCATTGCCCCTGCAGCAGTGGGACATTCCGTATTGGTAAAACAATTCCTTTTTTTGTCACATTCAGTATGTATATATATATAATAAGAGCACTAGTTACAAATGAAATCGTTGGTGGATACATTATAGGATGGAACGATTGCGAGTGGAAAAATATGATATTGACGACGACGCGGTCCGCCAATATTTTCCCTTGCCCAAGGTAATCCTCACACAACGTGTTACGGTTACTATATACTCACATCCATATATTATATATAAAAAAGGAAGTGTTAATGATGAATTATACATTATAGGTGCTGGACGGATTGTTCGACTTGGTGTCGCAATTGTTTGCCATTCAAATCGAAGTACGTACTGAACATGTTGTTCCGATTGAAATTGGGTCACTTGACTATTGTACGATGTAGGCAGCGGATGGCTTGGAAGAAACGTGGCATCCTGACGTACGTTTCTTTCAAATTCGAGCGATGGACCAGCCTGAGACGCCCGTCGTGGCCCAATTCTTCTTGGACCCGTATGCTAGACCTGGCCAAAAGCGGCAGGGATCGTTCGTGGAGGTGGTGGTTAGTCGCAGCAAAGTCCTCCGCACTGCCAAAGCCCCCGTGCGACTTCCCGTGTTCTCGATTGTGCTCAATCAGACACCTCCAGTACGGAATTAATCTATATCTTAGATATATATATCCATCCCCCTTCTATCTGTGTATTTTGGCTACACTTTCCTTTTTGTGAAGATTTATTCCGTTTGATTCTTGTGGAGTGTTGGTTTTCTACCGTATTCGTATGTTCGTTAATCTGCACCATGAAGTATATAAATAAAACGTGAATATGATAGATATCTCAAAGTAATCTCGAATCAAATATACAACTGGAATAATTAAATAAATTGTTCAAATTTCATGACTTTATACGGTAGTTTGATGTACAGGTAGATGATATAAATAATATATATATACTAGTAGTCTAAAATTTTACTGTATGGATCTAACATCTAGGTGGGGGACACGCCCAGCTTGATGACGTTTAACGACCTAGCGTTGCTGTTTGGGCGTGTGGGTATCGGGCTGCGTATTGCGCTCACGTCGGCCGAGTATACGGCGGCGTCGGGGATGGAGGGCATTGAAATGGACGCGCTCGCGGTGCCAGTGGCGATGATGAAGCGATTTTGCTACCACAGCGGTACATTCCAATTCAAATCTATATATATTGTCGATTCAGTCAAAATCTGGACTTTTGTGCTGATTTGCTAAATCCATCCATTGAATTTATGTACTGAATTTTGTATGTCGAAACGTGTGTGATACTGTACCATCACACTAATTTAAGTCACACACTATTAGTTGTTGATGGGTTGAATTGATGATGTCCTGCATTGTGGTTGGCTAAATTCTACTGCTGATCCTTCTGCACATTTGGTTGTGTCGATATATTCCAGTTTTGAATAATATATTTCTCCCAAATTTCACAGTGAGTCATGTCACCAAATCGCATTCGAATCCATTTGATCCAATTTAAGCTTGTCCAAATTAGACTTTACAACGATTAGTAGTAGTATATCAGAGACTGGTATAAATCAAACATTTGGTTGGCAGAATGATTTGATTGGCTTTGGCGGGTCGTCTGTGGTCCCTTTCTCCTCTCAACACATTCGATTCTGCTGACGGCTCCAGTTTCGAATCGATTGGACAATATATATCGTCACCATGTTATTTTGTATGGCGAGTAGACTTTATCCAGAGCATTTCGAGCCATTACCAAACCCACCAGCCCCTTCCACAAACGGACTTGGACAAGATTGTCGCTGCCAAACGATTCATGGCGGGCACGACACTAACACGGCAGCTCAGCTTAGCTGTCATAGATCTGTCCGTGCATCACCATCATGGAACCTCGGCCACGATTACTGCCGACTCGACAGACGCGCTGGTGGAAAAGATCAAACATGAGTACGTACAGTATTAATATTTATTCTAGACATGTCCTTTTGATTTTGATGAAATAATACATTAGTCTATTACTGCGGACTACTACAGTATTAGTACTTACGAGAAATAATATATATATTTATTGCTGCGGACTACGTACTAGGTTCAGTGCCTTGCCCGAGGTACACGCACGGGACTACATGCTGTGCCATTTTCGGCATATCTTTCACGGCGAAGTGGAGGCTGCGTATTACAAGTACAGTACACTAGTATAATATTTATGTTGGAATATTTATACTATTTTAATCATCGCAGGTATATCTGGTCTGAAATCCAAGCCCACGACGCTTATGCTTGCTTTGAAGACACACAAGGCGACCTCCCCGCTTGGAAAGCCAATGGCAAGCGGTTCCGAGATACGATCTTGGCCCTCTCGGGAGTCCTCCACCCCACAAAGGCGTTTGAATTGTTTCGAGGTCGAAAACTGCACACACATGCAATGCTGGAGCAATACGGGCTGCTATAAGAGTATAATATCCGACATTCATACTTGGTCGTTCGTCTTCGACTGTCCGTGTAATTATGCAAAAAGCATGTCAAGGGGTGGTTGTGACGACGGCTCCTTTGTAAATCTGTAGCCTCGGCAAGAACAATCGTAACGTACAACGTTAAACGATATACCAATGGACGACGCACTCGGAGTACTATTATGACCCGATCAAGTTGGACTTTTTTCCTATCAATAACGTGGTTAAATATATAATGTGACGCAAATTTGGTGCCATAGCTTTTTTCATACTTTTTTCATACTCCGGACGAGTCAACACAAGGATGAGGGAATCACAGGAAGAAATCGGGGAGACACACATGTGTATTAGACCTCTTGACGAATGATCAAACCTCTATTCAGTGGCCAATTACATTACGTACACCCATGTGTTCTTGGATGGACTTTCATGACTGGCCAGTCATTCGGATATTTATAACGTTATGACCGATTGGTCCCTCGATCATCGCGTGTACGGTTAATGATTTATCAGTCATTCACTAATTTCGGAAATCACTCGATGATTTCCAAGAACACTGATTGGTCACAAGAACGTTCAGTAATCTACTAATAAACCCCGCAACTCCGAAAATAGAAAAATAAGGTGAACTTCATCAGAATCTCATGACAATTGAAGTCATGCCTGTGGATGACTGTGGCGGTGATTATACTTTGGTGAAAACACGAAATTGACCAAAACACGACAGTTGTGAAGCATCCCTCACAATACCTCATTACGAATCGTCTAATAAACCCCGAAACCCCGCAAACCCGAAACTCCGAAAATAGAACCTAGCTGTAATCAGAATCTCATGACAATTGAAGTCATGCCTGTGGATGACTGTGGCAATGAACTAAAGATATCCTTGTTTTGTATCCCGCTTCTTCTTGGCTTTCGACCACAGGACCTTCGTCAAGGTAGCAAATATAACATTGACATTAGTGAGGTTAAACACACCACGAGGTGCCTGCTGACTACCATTCACTAAAATACTCAGTACTTCCACTAAGGTCTCGGAACCATTGACACGGCACACACACAGAGTGTGTGCGTTTGCAATAGGTCAAACCGACGCGCGACCCAATTGCTCTGCACGCTGCAGAACACAAGGTTAATTGATTAATTGAGTTTTGGATTATAATTTTTAAGATTCCTCCGCGAGGCCCGATACTAGAACCACATGTTGTGGTACCGCTTCGCCAATTGCAACGCTCCAGCTCGACCGGGTGTAACTTCGATTTTACTTCGCTCAACGCTTCATACTGTACCTCGTGCTTCGACCGTTCTTCTTCGAAGTACGGTCCTTGTCTTCGTACGAAGCCCTTGTTATCCGGATTCTCCAGGGGAGGGACGAATAAATCCTTTCGGAAATAATCCGGGGAAGCCTAGGATCGAACCGACGACCTTTGAGTTAACATGTAAGAAACCGATGCTCTACCACTAAGCTATTTTCCTTCCCCTGCAGAACACAGGGCGAACGTTAACGTTACTGGTTCTTTTGAAGGGAAATGATTACGTAAGCAACAGCGGAGCTGGTACTGTGAGGGAATTACTGTAACGTCCACCTAGAAGAACCTTGAATCCCATCAACGTCAGCAGTGTCATCGTATGTGGTGAATTACCATATGCAATTCCCCGTGAACTCCATCCAAGTACGTACTGCAAGATTCACCAAGTGTCTGCGTCCACAACAACCATTAGTGTACCGGTATGTACTGTACTTTACATGTACCTGTACGAAGTAAGAGCCAAATCTGGTTCAACATGAATTCAAAGAGCATCTGATCTGATCACTGTGCTGCGCCTATTTATAGCCTGAACGATTGACCAAACTATTTCACTTGTCAGAGGGTTTGTATGGAGGGTACAACTATTTCGACCAAACTAACTCAACAGTAATGACAATAATGTGGTCGAGCGAGCGTCAGGCCTCTTCCTATCAGGTGATGTTGTTTCGTGTCCACCTGTTGGTGAAAATGAGATCCTCGTTTCCTTGCTGTATCACTTACAAATACGCTGACTCGCTGAGATCCATGGTGAATCCACTGACGCGATGCATGGAGGACTACGGCTTGCCGCCGTTTGCTACGTTCCACGTGCGGGACATCGCGCCCGCCGTCCGCGCCGCCATCTCCGAGTATGCGCTCGACCTGAACGCCCTCGAAGATGACCTGTGCGACGCTGACGACTTGTGCTGGACATCAGTCATGGACCGCCTCGAAATCATCGACGATCCGCTCCGCCGCCTCTCGAGCATCCTCGAGCACCTGTCGACTGTTGCCAACTCGCCCGAACTCCGCGCCGCCCAAGACGATGTCCAGGAAGACATCCTCGCCATGCAGAGTCGACGCGCGCAGAGCCCTGTGGTATTTCACGCAATGCAAACCCTCCGCGCCAGCCCAGCGTTTGACTCGGAGTATACGACCGAGCAGCAGGTACGAACTTCACTTTGCTTGTCGTGTGGGTAGTAGTAGTATTACTAGGACAAAAAAACGAATGAAAACTGTAGCGCATTTTGGATCGGGCGATCCTTCACGCGACGTTGAAAGGGGCGGCGTTGGCTCCACACGACAAGGACCGGTTCAACGATATTGCCCTGCGCCTCGATACCTTGGTACAGCTGATTCTCCAATTCTCTCGTCGGTCGATCAGGTCTTTGTGTTACTGAGTTTTGCATGTAAAAAGTTGTCCTGGGGGAATTGGAATCACACTAATTGAAGTCACACACTACTTAGATCCTGTTGATTGCAATCCGATTCGCTCAATTTATCTGCCGATTCTTGTCCACATTTGGTCGTGTCGAATCATTCTCCATGTCACTCTGTTTAAATACACACAACACTACTATATCTTGCGTTGTTTCTGGCTTTGTTGCAGTGGTGTATAGTGTGTCCAACTAATAATAGGTCTTGTGCCTGCAGCCAAATTTTGGATGGTTGTGCTGATCCGCCATCGATTGTTTAGACTAAAGTTTGTATTGTATAAAGTTGGTGAAGCCATGCACACGATTTGAAATCTCAAACGAATTCGATGGTTGCAGGAGTTTCAGGAGTGGCTACTAAATTACTGTTCTGTGTTTTGATTGGTCGATCATCGATTGCCTTCGATTGAGCACATTCGATTCGACCTGACAATATATTAAAATTGCTGCATATATTGTCGATTTGATACAAATTTGGGGAGGGGGTGCAATCGAATCGCGCCGACCAAACCGATCCACAATCGATCTGATTGGTTGAATTTCATTGAGAAGGTTTTGATTGGTTAATAATTTTGAGCACATCTGAAGTAGCCAATCAAATCGATTTAAATTCCAACGAGAAACCACGCCACAACACGAAGTTTCACTCGAAAGCACAATACTAATATTTTTCTTTTTGTCCGCGATAGAGAAAGAAATTTGGGGAAAATGTTCTGGATGCAATTCAATCGTTTTCGCGGATCGTCACTGACAAAACCGAGCTCCAAGGGGTTTCCGAGTCGACCATGGCGCTTTTAGCCCAGGTACAGTGTACATTCGATCGTTTGATATGGATGGAATAAACCCTGCATTGTCTCCCGCTATACAGTATATATATATATATATATATATATATATATATATTTGTAGTTATATATATACACTTTGTCTGTTCGTCAAGGCATGAACCGTGTTTGTTTTCCATGAATATAAACAACTGTCGTCGTGGGTTCTTAGATATCCCTTTTTTAATATACCGGTATATATGTGGGCTTAAAAATAGATTAATATATTATTATTTTGCTTGTGACATATCTATACAAAAGAAAACAATTCATTAAAAAATATATATATAAAAATACAAGGAAATATACCACAAGCACCCCTTGAATGACCAACCGCGGCACCTGTTTAGATGGGTTTTATATTCCAGTAGAAGTTTCTACTGCCTCTTATACTGTACGATGATCCGATCTCTAGACAACTACTTGAATGAGTGCTAATTAATACCCCTTCTGGATAGAGTTCTCCCCTCTTATTACTGTAATCACCATCCCCCATATGATTGTAGAATGCGGTGGCGGCAGGCCACGACGGCGCGTCAGCGGCGGCAGGTCCGTGGAAGCTGTCGCTCGAGTTCCCCGTGTATATGCCCCTGATGAAGCAGTGCACCCACCGGCCCACAAGACAGCTGCTATACGGGGCGTTCGTTTCCAAAGCCAGCACTCCCCCGTACGACAACGCGCCTGTGATACGGGAGATGCTGCAGCTGCGACAGAGTCGGGCTCGGCTGCTCGGGTTCCGCACATTCGCCGACCTGAGTCTCCAGGACAAGATGGCGCCGTCGGTGGCCGTGGTCGAAGACATGCTCCGTGCCCTGTGCGACAAGGTGCTGCCATTGGCCAGAGCTGAATTGGACGAAGTGCAAGTATTTGCAGCAGCCCATGGTCACGTCCTGCCGCTCGCCCAGTGGGATATTTCGTATTGGTATGACATTGCTTGCACTGTTGTTTGGTAGTCTGATGATGTGTTGATTCATAGTAATTGATGGGATCTATATATATATATAATATACGAAGTATTGTCCTTGTACCCAAAACTTGGACTTTTGTGCGGATTCGCCAAATCTACCAAGTCGATTCTTGGTACTGAATTTTGTATGTACCTTACAGCATTGTCCTGAGGTGATTGACGTAATTTCTACTAATGTTTATAATGATCTCCCACTCAATTCTCGTCGGTACATTAGGTTGTTTCGATTATGCCGATCCCGATTAGGAAAAACGCAAAAATATATATATACTCTAATGATATGATCATATGTAGGTCTGAAAAGTTGCGGAAAGATCGCTACGAAGTCGACGACGAATCCATCAAGCCTTATTTTCCCTTTGCTCGGGTATAATCTATATATATATATATATATTGCTGTAGGAATCGGCCTAGAGTGTATTGCATATTATAACTATATGACCCATAAATAATATATATATATATCAATCAGCGTATGCCTGGGTGTGTGTGTGATGTAGGTACTAAATGGGCTGTTTAACCTGTGCTCGGAACTGTTTGGCATTCAAATCGAGGTATATATATATATATATATATAAATCCAACGACCTACTGTTTTTGGTCGTATGATTCATAGTATGATTGACCGCAACGTTAGGCGGCAGACGGCCTTGAAGAAACGTGGCATCCGGACGTCCGGTACTTTCAAATCCGAGCCATGGACGAGCCAAGTACGCCCGTGATTGGGCACTTTTACGTGGACCCGTATACTCGACCAGGTCAAAAGAACGCCGGCACGTGGTGTGATACGATTGTCAGTCGCAGCAAAGTCCTTCGAACGGACAAAGCCCCTGTGCGACTTCCCGTGTTTAGCTTGTCGTGCAACCAGCCCCCTCCGGTTTGATATATATATATATTAACCATGTTGTTGCTCCCTGTTTCTGCTTGACAAACAAATAAAAAACGTTTATAAAACAGTATCGCAGGTGGACGCGGCCAGCAGTGGACTGATGGCGTTTGGAGGCGTCCAGAACCTGTTTCATACGTTTGGGTATGGTTTGCGCGATGTATTTACGTCGGCCGAGTACACGGCGGCATCGTCCGCGGACGGCATCGAATACGACGCGATTGAGATTGCGCCCCAGTTTTTGTCGCTGTTCTGTCATCGTCGAGGTAGACAGGTTCCTCCTCGTGTCGTCTTATTATTTTTTGTGTACTATTTAAAAGAAATTTGGGAATAAAATGTATATTAGAAACCCTTCGGATGATCTCGGGTCATGTTGAAACGGGCGATCCACTGCCCGACGACTTGATTGACAAGATGCTCGCGGCGCGTAATTTTAAAGCCGCCACGAACTTGCTCTACCAGCTCCGACTTGGGGCGACAGATATGGCGCTACATCACCACTACGATCCGTATTCGTCTGACAAAACCATCTTTGACGTGCAGCAAAGCATTGTCGAGAGGTACGTGGTGACGAATATATTATATGCCCACTGAGCAAAACACAGAAAATATATTCATGTCGATTTTTCAATGTACTAATGTTTGTACAAAAACAGAGTATAGTTATGTCGATGTTGCAGTGGATGTAAGTACAAAAAAAACAGAATATATTCATGTCGATTTTCGAACGAATAGAATCTCGTCACGAATATTATGTATATAATATATATATATGAAACCTCTATTTTTAATTTCGAATCAAGAATAAACAGACCTTTATGTTTCATTTTTGTTGATATACAAAAACAGAATATATATTATATTCATATCGATATTTATTCAATGCACAAAACGTTAACGATTTCTTGTGTCACTAGCTTTTCGGTGCGACCTCCATGTGACCTGGACATGCACATTTGCAGCTTTAGTCACTTGTTTACGTTGACGTATGGCGCGGGGTATTACGCGTACGTTCGACCAACATCTTATACATATACAGTATAAAAGTGATAGAAATGTATTGACAAGAGATACTATATCCTGTGTGGTAGATACATTTGGTCCGACATGCTCGCCGCCGACACGGCTGCTTGCTTTGACACGACAGACAAAGCGGAGTGGCAGCGGTGGGGCCGCCGGTTCAGAGACTCTGTTCTGGCCAAACTGGGCATTCTAGAGCCCATGGCAGTGTACAAATTGTTCCGCGGTCGGGTGCCTCAAACGGACGCTCTGCTCGCCCGCTATGGGCTTCAGTAATAATAAACTACTGTGTCACATATACATTTATGACTCTGTCAAATATCGCAGGCAGTGTACTAACGTTAGTATGACAAGCCATTATAATTAGCATCGCGATGATCATGATAATAAACATCGCCGTGATTACAGTAACGAGACATCTACACTACACTACTGGATCCGCATTTACGCCACGCGTTGCAAAAGGTTTCGACAGAGATGTCCATACCGCGTCTCGTTGTGCAATCCACTTCAAAATGAGCTCGCGTGTCGAAGATGGTACTACATCATGTCTCATCATGTCTGCTGCGGCGTAGGATAGCACTGTTTTTGGGAGTTTTTCAATAGATAGGTGGAAGTACCGTGCAATTGGATGGCAGGCTGAGAGATGATCGTTTAGCCGGCCGCGAGGGTGATGGGCACCGGATCATTCTTGAAACTATGCGGTGGTAGTAAAACTTGCTGAGTTGACAAGCGACGCTCTGGTCAGTTGGTCTTGGTTGGCAGATGTCGATGTCAACATGCCACTGTCTCTAGGTAGTTTTCGCGGTTGACGCGAGGAGGAGAGAGTTGGGGACCTGCTACCATAGCCGTCGGTAGTTGGCTTGGTCGCGCAGTGTATGGAGGACGTGGAGGGCAGAAGTGCGGATAGGGCATTCACGGTCCTGCAGGCGCAGCTTCCGTCGAACGGAGGGCATCCAGCCAAGCAACGACAGCTCGAACCAATGGGGCAATAGCAGCGGGCTGGCATCTGTATACTGGACCTTGTTGTGTTGGGTCCATATGAGGTTGAGAGTCGAGGCCGTGAGGAGGATCCAAAGGGTCTTGACGGCGTCCTTGTGGCGGTCACCGCGCGAGTTGACCGTGAAAAGGTCCAGGTCCGAGATGGTGGACCATGTAAACGGAGCACCAAAGGGTCTCCAGGCATCACGGTGGAACGACCATACAGGGTGGATTCGAGGGCAGGCATGGAAAGCATGGTGCTGGGTCTCCACCTGACCACAGCCGTAGGTACAGCAGATAGCGTCAGGTCGCTCAACCTGGAGGTAGGCAAAGCGGCAGTTGACCGGTAGCATGCGGAACAGAAGGCGGAGCCACACATCTCAATGCAATGGTGGTGGCAGGCGGCAGGTCCGTCGAACTCGCCGGACATAGCTCTGGATGAGGGCAGTGGTGGTCCGGGTGGTGCTGGTCATGGGATGGCTCACCTCGGATGCTGGAGCGTGGTAGGCCAGGGCTACGACCATGGGTCGTGGCCAGAGCTCAAATGGCGTTGGGGTGTCCTTGACCATGCCATAGAATGGGTGGCGAGTTGATTCGGGGACGGGGACAATATTTGGAGGGAGCTGGTGGAGTCCCTGGACCTGGGTGTGCATCCTCGTGAGATGGTTGTAGATCATCCCGGAGCGGTGCACCGGGGCCCAGTGCATGTGGCCATCGCGGTTGATCTCCACCGGGGCCGCTGGGTTGCCCTGGGACATCATAACCATGAACTCGGGGCGAGTCGGCCAACGCCCATGCACCGCAACGACATCGGCTAGGCAGCGTAGCCGGTTGGCTGCACCGTGTTTGCACCATCGCCACGTGGGGGAGGAGTGAACCATACAGACGACGAGGGACTTGAAGCCTCATCGAAGTTTTGAGTGTCACACACTTTTTTTGGCCAATCAGCAGCACATCACGAAATACTTTAATTTCTATTCGTGAATTTTTATAATATGTTTCGAATTTCGAACTACGCTATCCATCATATCGTGAAATTTGCGCTACACATAGAACTTCGATGAGCCTTAAAATCCCTCGTCGTATGTACTAGCTGCACACATTCCATTCGCCATGGTGGGCTCGTAGGTAGTGAGCCACACAGGCAGATGCATTGTGGTAGCGGGAGTGAGAGGGAGCTGCATACGAAGGTTGATTGGTGTAGCTGACCATTGGCTCCACACGTCAATCCACAGTGGATGGACTTCCCACAGCATGAGCCACTTCGAGCTGGGATGCGGGTGGTACAGCAGGAAGTCGTATGGGTTGGATGCACGGTAGAGCTGGCCCATGCTCCGCTCAAACTGCCGGAGAACCAGTGGTTGCCACAGGGGACGGTCAGCAGTCGACTGGGTCATGGCGCGCTGAAGGAGCTGCAGCCGCTGGGATCGAATCCTAGACGCGACGTGAGGGAGACCGAGGCCCAGTTTGTGGACCGCGAAGGATGGAAAGCAATGGGGGTCCGTCAAGCGTTTAGAGTACGCCCAATCTTCCCCACAGTCTTTCAAATATGACATTGTAAAAGCCACGCGGGTGGCTTCGTCGGAGATGCACTAGACGTCAGCAGCAGTTCTGACTTGTAAAATCCAGCGGAGGAGTTTGTCGGACTCCACCCCGCCGAATTTGGCAACATCCAGCTTAATCGGCTTTAGCCGAGGAGCCGATGGGGTGTCCGAAGACTCCAAAGCCTGCGTCAGGCGCGCAATTTAGTCTTGAGCAATTCGCAGAGAATCTTGGAGGGCTGCGACCATGTGTCGTCATAATGGAAGCCTGCTCTTCTAAGGTCGCCGTTGTCTCGCGCGCGACGCGGATAGAATCTTCAAGGTTTTGCCCGTGCGAAGACATTTGAGCGACTTGTTCTTTCATTGTCGCCTGGGTATCTTGGATGCTGCCGTAGCTTCAGCGATAGAGAGTTCGATCGTGCTACCGATGCCTTCCACAAGGCGTGCTTGGTTGTCGGGAGTCATGCCGCTGATGAGTAGCGCGGTATCTTTGTCGCCAAAGCCGCGACGCAAAAGAGCACGTCTGATGGCGCTGCGGTATTGGTGGAGGACATAGTGTTTGGTCGACTGACGAAGTGGAGTGCTACCAATTGTGAGCGTGCGCAGATGAAGGCGCAAGGGATCGGAAGAACACCTTGGTCGCGCAAGAGGACTTCTTGGTAAGCGAAAGGACACCTTGGACTGAAGAGGTGTCGACTAGTCATCCGGATGAGAACCGGATGATGGGCACGGTTACAGTACAGCTCATTGATGAACCATGCACCATGCACAGTATACGGTGTACACTTAAGCGATTGTTTGTGTTGTACGTAGTGGTATGTCCTTAGTTTTCAACACTGTAGCGGGAATGCTACAGGTACAGTAGAGTAACAGTAAGTCTGTACGCTGAAAGTGTCACTTCATCTGGCGTTACTCATAAGCATATGGTATTGATCAGCCAATCTCAGACAAGTATCATGCGATTGGCTGAATCATTAATTTGTGAATTGGTCTATCAAAAGCGTAGACTCGTAACTCCAGCGCTGTGTTTCGGGCAACGAGTTTTCTCGCATTGGTCCATTCAGACGTTTGGCCAAGCCCTATCTTGTCGGGAAGCGGCGCTGCCTACTTTGTCCTCATTGTGGACGACTTCTCTCGATTTATCTGGGTGTACCCACTTCAGAAACATAGCCACCTGTACGCCGCATATGTGACATTTCGAGTAGCAGCGATGTCAATTTTCAAATCTGACATTAAACCTTTGGAACACAATCTATCCACTTGCTCAGCAACCAATTGGAAATGTTTTTATGCCACGGTATTTTCTATGCTGCATATCGCATGATGAAATATCGAGTTCCGGATTAAAGGCTTGATGGCTGACTTGAAGTATGATAACAAATGTTTTGAGTGGAATGTAGAAGAATTCACGTTGTTGCTGATTCGTCTAATATTGTCATGACGATATGCGTTGACCAGAATTATATATCTCAATCTCGCACTTGTTTGTGCTAGGAACCGCTTGTAATTGCCTCCAAAGACATCGCGAGTACGTTTCTTGAATGGAATCCGCTGTTCGCTAGCCAAGCCGAGGGCCATGAGTTTACTCAATTCTACCTCAAAAGGTCTTATGTGCCATCGGACCTTGAGTGGTCTATCTTGAGTATCCTGGATGACGACGTCCAAGTAGAAAAGCTGAAGCACCCCGAACTCTACTCGGTCGTCGCGGACGTGACTGGTGATGACCAAACGCGCGCGACACAAGGCGATCGTTACTCACATCCAATCCGTGAAGAATGCTACTCTGAAGACGGAAACTGCCAAGGCGCTGTCTTGACTACGTGTTCTGGGGCTATCGTTCCTCAACTCGTCGATGGTGGACTCTCTGCGGAAACTGTTCTCCAACATTTCCTGGCCTTTTACTCTTTTTGAGCCAATTGTGTCTCGGTTCGAGAATAACCCACTCACTAGTGACCCTGCGGTGCTTAATGTTCAATCCCAGAAGATCAAGTACCATGATGAACGCCATCGTGACATCCATTTGATGACATTCTAGATTGAAGATTGCGATAAGGGCGAATAGAAATCGTAGCACCTCGAGACGCACAACTGGTGCATATATCTCAGAGTAATCAACACGATGTTGTTGCATAAATCCCTTGACTACAACGCGGGCTTTGTAAATGCCACCAGGCTTGGTGCGAAATACCCAACGACAGGCGAGGATCGTCAACTTGCTGTCACGACAGACTAGTTCGTACGTCCCATTGGACAACAGAGAATTATACTCGTCCG
>NW_009798268.1:1743577-1759533 GCF_000520075.1 Aphanomyces astaci | reverse complement strand
TTCGTACGTCCCATTGGACAACAGAGAATTATACTCGTCCGTTGCAGCAGCAAGCCACTTTTTGTGGTCATCATGACTCATGGCTTCGCGCCAATCCTCGGGATCTTGGCGTGACTTGGATACTGCACGTTCGGCCAAGAGTGAATATATCATCTATGAGTCCAGATAATCTGGTGAAAAGTGGGATGACAATCATCCGATTTGTGCTGTGGCCAATCGAACAGAGTTTTGGTATGTACTAGTATGTTCCTTGGATTTGCATATATTGGGAATATTGGTGTTTTCAACGATCGATGGTGAAAGCGAAGTGGAGGGCAGGACAACGGAGCTTGCACCGCCGTCCACTACTGTGTCATCCACAGCACATAGTTTCAAGTCCAATGATCGTAACGTGATTGTCGGTTGTAGATACAGGGGCGGTGGTGGCGAGGATGACCTCTGGGCCAAATGCCGGCGAAGTGTAAAATTTGTGGGATCGAACAGTGGACTTGCTAACGGAAAATCCTGTATTTCGCGATATAGCTGGCCCACTGAGGTATATTGCGTTGCTGCGAGAACATCGCGTGATACAGCAACTAGTTAGGTTTGTTGATGTGACGAATGTGCCACAGGTTGATTCATGACAAGGATATTGGGACTAGAAACGCCATCCAGGATGGAATGCAAGGGGAATAAAGGGGTATTAGGCTCAAGGGTAGGGATAAAATTGGGATCACTAGCCACCCGTGTGCGATAAGCAGCTGCCGCATCAACGGTGTTATTGCAGGGAATTAAGACTCCCAGAATGTGACGTCCCGCGAACAAATTCGAGCATGGGAATTCAGATTCATGATAGCATATCCTTTCCGATTATCGGGAAGACCAATGAACATGACTTTGATAACACGAGGGTCAAGTTTCGTCGCCTGATCTGCTTTTTGGATATGAACGTATGCAGTACAGCCAAACGTTTTGATGTAACTCAATGCTGGGTGAGTATTCAATACTAGGAAGTATGGAGACTTCCCCGAATTGGATGACGATGGAGTAATGTTTATTAGCCAAGAGGCATACTCGAGGGCAGTGGCCGACATGAACTTGGGGAGTGGCCCTTCTATGAGCATTGCACGCATCCTTTTGAACCACAAGGCCGATACGACGCTCTGCTACAGCCTTTTGATTTGGGAAGTACGCGTTAGAAAATGTGACTCGGCTTTGATATTTGGGCGCAATCAGACCAGCCAGTATTTCGTATTCCTCGGCATTATCACTTTGCAGTGTGCCAATATCGGTGGCCTGTGTGTGGCAGAGGTCCACATTAAACCTTTGGAACACCATAATCAGGACTTACAGTTAGTTCCAGTCGTATGGTGCCGCCCTATACTAGTTTGTACTCACTAGTTTGTACTACTCGGAGTACTCTGGAATTTTTTTTAAGGAAGTCTCTATATAGTGGTGCATAGTTTTTTCACAATTAACCAAACTGTACAGGTTCGATACAAATAGACCAATCAACGCAAGGTGAATCCAATGTGACAATGTATTAGTGAAAAATGTCAGCACGAAGAGGCTAGCTAGAGTTCAAGCCCAGATGCTTTATTCCATATAAAATTATCTGATTCCAGTAGTTGTACGGAGTAATAATCACTCCCTCTGTTCCAAAATAAGTGCGCGAGTTTGAGGAGGGGCGACATGACACGTCATTATATTCAGAAGTAAAATTGAAAACATGGTGTTACCTGCCTCGAATCGAAATGCACTGCTATGATTGGATCATGAGTACAAGCGCACCAAGAGCTCGCCGTGGATGCAACAATGAGCAGGAAATCTAAAGAGATGACGCCATTACCTGCGTTCAAAATCTTGTATACAAATATCCATATATAACATACACACTCTACTACCAACTTTCTTCAAATGCCAATCAAAAGACGCAACCTTGCCGACGACGAGCCCGAGGCCATCCTTCGAGAGGTCTTGTTTCTCAGCAACGGCAGCTACATGTCGAGGCTGTCAAAGGATCTGAGCCAGCAACTGGCCAACAAGTACAACTGCCACATTTCCACCATTCGCCGGGTCCTTGCTCTTGCGAAGTCACTGTTGCAAGTACGAAGAAGGGCAGAGTTGGCAGAAAGAAGGCGTTTACTGCAGAGCAAGTTAAGGCCAAGCTCACACAGTGTCAGAATGACCGAAAGTCGTCATTTGATTGGTCCTGAGACACGTATTTGGCATCCTCTGATTGGCCCAGTGTATCGTTACACCTGTATAAATGTATATTAAAGTATTCAAGGTTGGAGTGTTTTGTATTTTTATTGGAGGAGGCATACATCAACTTCCTGATTCGCGCACTTATTTTGGAACAGAGGGAGTACATCAAAACTATGGACTCGTAATACTATTATCATTATACTAGAGTTTATATATAATTAAATAAGTTTCGTCATGGAAAGTGTTTCGGGTCATTCTCTGATTTCAGGCAATCTACTGTTTTTTTACGTTACGTCGAATGGGCCTGTAAGCAATATTGGCTTGGTCGTATCTCTTTGCCAAGTGGTGCTTTTCCCTCGCCTGTGCTCACGCCTTTTGTCCTCGCCTATTTCTCCCAAACTCAATCGCCTAGTCTGTCAACTCTGACAGGCCGAGACAGTGGCCGCTATATACCTGCATATTCTTCATGCCGCAACGCTACCCTAGTGATTGCTCACCCAATCACGGCTCTAGCACAAGGAAAAGAGCGCTAATTCTCACAGGTCAGTGTTTCCCTTTGGCTGAGTTTTAGCCAATAGGAACGAAGCTAGATAGTTTGTAAACGACTGAATGTCACTTTTGGTTTTCCCCTGTCCCGCACACTTGGTTTGTCTTGGACACTCTGCGCAAAGTTGCTACACGCCTATCACCTACGCCTACCTCCTGTTTCTTGCTTCGTGACAGGTTATGAGCCCTCCTGCTTCGACCATTACCGCCTACTCCGGCATTCTTCTCGACGACGCCTACAAGTTCTATGCTGCGTGGCGCACCACTTTTGAAGAAGCGGCCGTGACCGCAAGTTTCTTCCCCCTTTACACCAACGAGACCTATTGCCCTACGCGCATCAAAACCGACGCCTACACTATCAGTCAGGCCAAGCTCCAGGTGGACAAGATCCGCAACGATGCGAAGTACTCCACCGACGGTTATGCTGGTGACGCCTTGGAACAGCGCCTTGCGACAGTGAAACGCCTGGAACAAGACTTCACTCGCAAGTTTCTGGACGAGTATATCGCGGAGTTTCTCGCCGCCTTACGCGTCCAAGCTAAGGCATTTCACTTCAACTCCCTCACGCCTATCCTCCAACAAGTCATTGGTTCCCACGCCTCTCCCTTCTCTCTATGGACCGCTCTTAAGGCGCGCCATGAAGCCGGCACTTGCGACCCCATGATCCTATTTGCAAGTCTCACCCAGCTCAAGTACAGTGAGGACATCAGTGCTGAGACCCTCTTCACTAGTCTCGACGATCAGATCAACTTGATCGAAACGGCAACCCTCCCTGCGAACGCCGACGCTCTCACGGCTCGCGAAGGTCATGTAAAGACTTTTGAGCTCTTTCGAACTCTCTTCTACTCTAACGCCTTTGCCGCCAACAAAGACGTGTGGGACGCTGTTTGCCAGCTCCAATTCAAGGCGCGCGAGGATGGATCTGAATGCACGCCTACTGCTATCAAGGCTACTATTCGCCACACCCTAAACATCGCCTCTCGCCGAAATCTCATTCTCTCGGATCAAGGCTCCGGTGACTCCGAATCCCGTCGACGCCAAGTTGCTGCTACTGCCACCTACACTACGCCTCCTACCGCCTTGTATGCTACGCCTACCACTACCCAACCTCCACCTACTTACACTGCTGCTGCTGCCCCTTCTTACGAGTCACTGCCACGTTGGGCACACTCAAACTGTCACAACTATCCTTTCAATTCCTGCTTCTATTGTGGCTCGCCTGAACACCGCCTTCCCGATTGCCGCACCATGCGCGATGACGACAGTCGTAAGCGCATTCGTGCTGGCGTTCCGAAGCACGTTGTTGACACTCACTGCCGTCGGAAACGCGCGTCGTCGCGCAAGACAATTGACGATCATACACAGCATCATCGCTGCGACCGCGACGACTACGACGACAACCATGGGAACGATCAGGGTCCCAACAGCAGCTATCCTAAGTGCCATCGCGACGACTCTCGACCGCCTCCCCGAACTTCTACTCGTCGATCGCCTCCACGTTCCTCGCAGCGAGGTCGTTCCTCCGGCCGCTCCTCTCGAGCTCATCAACGCCTTTCTACCTCATCATTTCCCACCCACCCAGACTCAAGTTGTAGTCGACCCATATCCCCTCCATCCTCCGCCTATCCTCGCCTTTCGTCAGCTACCCGTCGTGCTTCTCCATCACGTCCATCTGCTGGATGGAATACGTCCCAAACCTTTCATCCTTCTTCCGCCTTTCTACGTCGCTCTCCATCGGCACCGCCTGCGAAACGACAACGCCTTCCCACTCCCGCCTCTCAAACCTCAACTACAAAGGCATCAATTCCGCCTAACTTAGCTACAACGACACGTCCTCCATCTTCATCCACGCCTAACGCCCAAAACCGGTCTACCTCCACAGCACTCATCGTTCAACCACAGTTTCCACCTCAACAAAATTACATACCACTTCGCCCCGCCTCTTCCACGGTGGATGACTCTCTGCTGCCCCCACTTCCCGCCTATCGTATTCATCCTCCGCGTACGCCTCCCAACTCTAACAAACTCACTACACGACCTCCCACGCCTGCTGATTACGTTGATCCGCCTGCACGATAGTTACCCGTACGCCTCAACCGTCGTGGAGGCGCCTACAGTGCACCTCCGCCTCCCCGCGCTGCGCGTCCCTATTACTCCTCGGATGAAGAAGACCACTGGGGTCCCATTCATGACGTCGCCTACGGTCAAATGGCCAACATTACTACCGACGCCTTTCATCAACTGTCTTATGACAAGTGTGTCGCCTATCATCTCTTCAAGCACCAAACTGGTCTCCATCCCAAAGCGCGACCACTGCCTATCCCACTCATCAAAGACAACCTCCAACTCAAAGACTACCAAGCCAACCCTACGCCTCCCACAATGACCACTCACTTTCCCTTCTACGTTGGAATCTCCTGGGACACGGTATGCCTGAAGGTCTACTTCCCCAACCATACTAACCCATTTCCCTTGGAACCTTCACTCTATCCCCAACTCTCCAACGAATGGATCATTGACACTGGTGCTACCGCCTCCTGCACGCCTCACCGTCGCTATTTTATTGACTCCGCCTTTGTCCAAAAATCATTTACTCTTGCTGTGGGCGACGGTGGCAAACTTCCTGTTCTCGGCTACGGGCCGATCGACCTCGGCGTTACCACCCACTCTGGCGACACCTCGGCCACTCTCACTGCTCATCATGAACCTCTCACTACCCTTTGCCCTACATTGCCCCGCCTTACAATTCAATCTTCTCACCGTTCGTCACTCTGTTCAAGCCGGCTGCCACTTCGACTTCTCGCATCCATCGCACTGCCTCATGGACATCGGCCGTGGCCTTTATTTGCGTGCTCAAGTTAACGCCTTGGGACTCTACTGCTTTCCGGCGCAGCCTTACACACGCCTAGCCAGCAACCCCCGCCTCACCCTCCTGCTACCGTTGCAGCTGCCATCATGGAATTTCAGGCTAACCTAGCTGCTCATCCTTCCCATAGTGATGCAGATCCATTCCATATCAACTTCGCTACGCCTACTCAGTCCTCCATTTCTATGCTTGCGTCTACCGTACAAGCCGCGGCACACTCCGAAGTAATCGATCAATTGCACAGCTATATTATTTACTTTGGACGTTCGCCTAAACACACTATTTTCAAGTCTCCATCAAGCAAGGCTGTACATTTCTCATTACCGCCTACCACCACACTCTCTCCCCCAACCCCAACGCCTCGTCCCTTATTTCCTGTTTATCCGGCACTTCGAAATTTCCTTACGTACACGCCTTGTCCCCCACTTCCAACGTTGTCACTCCAATCCAGTCCACTCCCATCTCTCCATCTACCAACAAACCTCTTCTATCTTCGCCTCCCCCTACAACTTCAACACCTACAACGCCTTCCCTTGCACTGGCTACTGCAACCACCTCAACCACACGCCTATCTAACGAAGCCCTCTTCCGTCTTTGGCACAACCGCCTCGGACACCCAAGCTCCACCGTTCTCCAAAACCTCGTCAAGACCCACCCCGACTTCTCTACCGATCGCCCACGCCATTTCAAATCTTTCACCTGCGATACTTGCGAATTCGCCAAGTCCCGTCGACAACAGTTTTCCTCCGCAGCCGTCTTCCGCGCCTCCTCCTTCCTCCTTCTCGTCCACACCGACATTTGGGGGCCGTGCCCAGTGCCATCGATTGGTGGCAGCTTCTACTTCGTCGTGTTTATCGACAACTACTCCCGTTTTACCTGGGTCTACCCTCTCGCCTTTCGCAAGGATCTCTACGACGCCTACGAACTCTTTCGCCTCCAAGCCATCACTACCTTCAAATCCGACATCAACACTCTCCAATACCTACCGCCTACCGACATCGGCAATCTACAAGCCGACAATGCCAAGGAATTTGAGAAACTCGGTCGTATTATCGGACCCAAATACTCTACCAAGACCACATTCTCCAACGCCTACTCGCCTGCCCAGAACGCTGTGGCCGAACGCCGCATTGGCTTACTCGTTATGAAGATGCGAGCGCTCCTACTGGCCGGCAATCTCCCCAAGTTTCTGTGGGCCGAAGCCGTTATCTACTCCGCCTGGATCTATAACATCTCGCCTTCCACCTCGAATGACGGCCAGTCGCCTTACTATCGAGTTTTCTCCCGTCATCCGCCCCTCGCCTACACCCGCACCTTGGGCTGCACCGCCTTCGTCCATATCCAAAAGGCTAACCAAACGAACAAACTCGACGCACGTGCTATCAAGTGCATGTTTGTGGGTCTACCCGATGATCGCAAGGGCTACAAACTCCTCAACGCCTACTCCCATCAACTTCTCTACTCTCGTGACTTTGTTTTCCATGAAGACGAATTCCCACCCATCAACACCAACCAAGCTGCAGCAGCATTTCGCCTTCGCGCCCGTGATGCATCCGACACTCAATCCATTACACCTCATGAACCTCTATCGCCTCTCTCTACTCGCCTCAATCCAACCATTTTTCCCCCACCTCCACTTCCTTCAACATCTCCACCGCCTACCACTGATCAATTGTCTCCACCCTACGTTTACTCTCTGTCTGCCGCCTTCGACGAACTCCAACTTGCTCTACCATATCGCAGTCCTCTTTTCCATCCGCCTACCACTCTACTTGCCCAACATCACAGCCGCACCACTCCAACGCCTACATTACCAGGAACTCCACTCTGTCTCTCCGCCACTCATTTATCCTTTGTCGATCTCTCTATTGACGATCTTGCTACTCTTCCACCACCGCCTTACCCTTACCCTTTCCCGCCTCTCTCGGCGCCTACCCAACCCCTCGATCCACCCCTTTATCCGCCATGGCACCTCTACGCCTTGCTCACCGCCCGCCTACCCTCCGATTCCTCTGATCCTAAAAACTGGCAGGAAGCCATGCGCCGTTCCGATCGCGACAAATGGCGAGCCGCCGCCCAAGATGAATTCCAGTCCCTTCAAGATAACAAGACCTACGATCTTGTTCCACGCCTAAAAACCATGACAGTCCTGCCCTGCCGATGGGTTTTCCGCATCAAGCCCAACGGCACGTACAAAGCACCCCTAATTTTCAAAGGTTTTCTGCAACGCGAAGGCGTTGACTATGATGACATTTTTGCGCCTGTCGTACGCCTCGAAGTCCTCCGTTTTCGTTTCATTATGGTGGCTATCTACGACCTTGAGTGTCATCAAATGGACGTCAAAACCGTCTTTCTCAACGGGACCATGGACCGTGTCGTCTACATGGAACAACCGCCTGGAGACCTCGTGACCGACGCATCTCGCCGCGAATTAGTTTGCCGCCTAAAACGCAGCCTATACGGCCTCAAACAAGCGTCTAATATGCAAGCCGTTGTCGACCACCTCATGCGATTTATGTCGTACTCGCTGCGTTCGGGAAACCAGAACGACAAAGCCATGTTCAACGAATCGTTATTTGGGCAAACGTGTCACACAAGAGTTCCCCCTGAGGCTGTTTTCTTGGTGACGCTGGCTACAAGCTTTTCACGCACGTAATGGCCCCGTATTCGATCGTCTCGAGCATGGCTCCAGACGAAGCCAACTATAACTGGGTCCACAGCCGTAGCCGCATGGTTGTTGAGCGCGCTTTTGGCCGGTGGAAAAACAAATTTCGCATTTTCAAGCACGAATTGTTACACCACTGCCCCCGCGACATGGCAAGATTGATTGAAGTTACGTTGGTCTTGCATAATTGGTACATTGACTACGACAACGAGGCTGTGGCTCCAACACAACCTGAGACGTATCCCAGGTGGATGCATATCGGCGGTGACATTGTAGATGATGACGAGTTATTCCAAGTAGATGGTGCTGCAGCGGAGCGCGCTCGAGACACAATTAAAAACCATCTCTATGCTTCATTGTAGTGATCTTAGTAAAACACTTTTTTCATCTGCACTCGTACCGTGATGTCCCTACTAAGGACCGTATACGTATATATCTATATCCATATCACTAATTCAAACCACATATGCGAGGAATTACGCATGCATTAGAACTTAGTTTCCAGAAAAGCTAGAAGTTTCATTTGAACTTGGTTGGAACTATCGATGCTGGCCTTCGTGCTTTCAGCAACTTCCAAACGTTTAGCCATTTGCGCAGCCATGTCGGGTTATTGGCTGCCTGAACAATTGCGGCACCGAGGGTATTGCCAAACTTCTCCAGACCCTGGCTGATGTCAGTTTGAGCGTTCTTGCGGCCTTGGCGTTGCAGCTTCAACTCCATGACGACTTCTGCCTTCCGTTTTTTGGCTTCTGGTACTGTATACTCATCATTGTTGGACTGAGATTCAGCACCACAAGCTGCACCGTCCCCATCATCAACCAAGGGTACACACCATCCCGAACTCAATGTAGCCAAGTCCTTGCAAGCTTGCAATATGCCGTTAGCATCTCTGCGTAATACGAAGGCTCGGGCACTGGTGTGACGTTGCCGGTCTGGACCAAGGCGCATTGGACAACCATAAACTCTGCACGAAGCTTTCGCAGCTTGTTCTTAATCGATCGATATTAATGCAACATTCGTAAATAATAGTAGTTTACATTGATGATTTGGTTCGTTGCGATGTTGAACTGCACAGTCAATTTTTCCCAGAGCAAGTTGAGTTGCTTTGCCGATCTGCTGCCGTTGAACGCGTTGCTGTAAGCATTGAAGCGAAGCTCTAGCAACGCGATCACCATAGAGTCCGTGTATTCGACAGGGGTGCGCTTCCTATGAGCGAGGTTGTCTACTGCATTGCCCATCCCCGAAGATGATCCGGCCACACGATGTTCGAGTGCTTGGATGTGTGCAAGAAGCTCGGCCTTGGTCGAGTTCTTCTTGGTCATTTGGTGACTTTTGTTGCCACCACTGAATGTGGATTCAGTGGTGGTGTTACTGGACGTGATTTGGTGTGGAATGGTTGGCTTATATTATTAGCCAATTAGATCATTAGCTATGGCTGTGTCGCAACCTCGAACGAGATGAAAAAATATCGCATCCCCATTTGTACCCCGTCTGAGATTTTACTCGGAACAGGCTCTTACTAGGTACAGTAGTACTTTCTTGTTGGTATGGTGCATGTCACCTAGAAACTTCCAACATTTCATAAAACCGTCTGGCAGCTATTCATTTCTCAAAAGTAAAACCAGACGTAGTTTCGACAGATCTCGTCGTGGTGAAGGGATATTACGTCTCAATATCAAATTTGGCAAATAATTGGTCGAGTAATAGACTTTAAACCAAGTGATTTTTTGTATAGGGGCAATGTAGGGTAGATTTTGGCCACGAAGACTACCTTGATGTTATTTTTTTAATAACGTTAGTATATAACTTGTATCCGTACATTGTATCCGTAAAAGGAATAATTCCCTCATTAACAGTTTTTAAAACAGTTGCACTGTTGTTTTGACCCGAAATACTGTTTCAATGAGAGAATAATTACATCCGGATACACTCACGGGGGGTACATACGATGCTAAATCTCCGGGGTTAACTGCATCGCCAGTGATTAGCGATAGGTAACTACTGAGATGCACTTAACCCCTAGTAAGAGGTGAGGTGGTCTAAGCATACAAAGTCCATATGAACCTCATTGAAACAACAGTGGAACTGCTTTAATGAGGGAATTGTACCCTTAAAAGACATACTTTAACCTACCTTGGCAGAACCTCCTATATCTGAATTCGCTGGAAGGATATAATATATTACTAGTACTACCGGTATTAATAGTAGTATTAATAGTTGATGTGCACCATATTCATTCTCAGTTTCATGTTCCTGTTCATTCATGTTTTTACAGTTTAGCCCATACTGTACTAAGTTAGTACCTCGTTGCTGGACAGGAATTCCCATTTCACTTGTTCTTATTACCGGTAAAGGGTTCCGAGGTTAGGGTACATACTGGTTGGTTTGAAGGGAAATGATTACGTATTCAACAGCGGAACTCTGGCTCGCAGGGAATTATTAGTGGAAGGGTGCAGAACCAAAGGGGAACACTGATCCTGCTACCTGCCCCATCAGGGCAGCTGTGATGTTCATGATTAATTGAGTTTGGATTACTGTATCATTATTAAGACATTCCTCTGCGAGGGCCGATACTAGAACCACATGTTGTGGAACCGCTTCGCCAATTGTAGTCAACGCGGCTGCTCGAGCAGGGGCGGTGTGTAATCTTCGGTTTTTACTTCGCTCAACGCTTCGTACTGCACCTCGTGCTTCGACTGAAGTTCGCTCTTTGTCTCCCTAGTTATCCGGATTCTCCAGGGAAGGGACGGATAAATCCTTGCGGAAATAATCCGGGGAAGCCGGGGATCGAACCCACGACCTTTGAGTCAAGGAACCGATGCTCTGCCGCTGAGCTATTTTCCCTCCCCTGTGATGTTCATGGCAGAACAGGGTGTTATGACTTTATTCCTAAGTACGTAAGCATATGTAACAGGTTGGATCAAACTGATCCTGATATACTACCAGAGTGTACTAGTACTACTGTACTGTGTATAGTACTACTGTACTGTGTATATGTACCAGACCAAGTAATACTACATACTACTAGTAGTATATTGTAGTATGCATGGTTGCAGTTGTACGTATACTCTTGCCAGAAGTTGTAGTCTAAATAGGCGTACAATTCTCATTAAAACAGTTCCACTGTTTTTTTACTCGAAATACTGTTTCAATGAGATTTATATGGAACTTAGTATGCTCAGACCACTTCACCTCTTACTAGGGGTTAAGTGCATCTCAGTGGTTAGCGAAAGCTAACCACTAGCGATGCAGTTAACCCCGGAGATTTAGCATCGTATCTACTCACCGGGGGTAGGACGGAGTACAGGGCTACTGGCGAAAAGGTGTATCCGGATGTAATAATTCCCTCATTCAAACAGTATTTCGGGTCAAAACAACAGTGGAACTGTTTAAATGAGGGAATTATTCCCCATATAGGTGGTTAGGGGGCAGGCCTTTTGGTAATAACTACTTCGAAGTACTAGTACTATTAATGACTTTAAGTGGCGTTATTTGCGTGTTCGACTGTCGAGTCCAAGGTGAACGAGTTCGAGTCCCTGAGACGTCATCGCTTTTTTCACTAGTACTACTATAGTGATACTACTAATGACAACCCGTTAAAATGGTCCGTGCCACGTCCAAATGATCATCTCACAAAAACTGAGATGATCTTTCACTCCGGAGTACTACTGTCCTACTCGTATACTGTATAAGTAACCTGTGAGTTTTACTCCTTTACAGTTAACGTGTTCAAATTCCACATGCTCGACTGCAATTTCTCATGGAGATGGATTGGTGGATGCACCTTGGTCCAATCCAGTTGGTTGGGTTGAACGACTTGCCCGCCTGGTTTGGTTTCACTGGCAACTCCACATTTCTACTATGGTCAAAGTCCTGATCGCCCTCAGCGCGTTGGCCGCTGCCGTTTCGGCTGGCTCCATCACGGACCTCCCCGAGTCTGTGACCAAGCACATAGACTACTCCGCAAACCCCTGCGACGACTTTTACCAATATGCGTGTGGCGCGTGGTACAATGATGCTGTCATCCCCCCAGGCAAAACCAAAACCGATATAGTGATCTCCAAGATCTCCAACCATAACGAAGCCGTGGTGGAGAAGATTTTGTCTGAAAACAAACCCAAGCTTGGAGAGTTTTACAACTCCTGTTTGGACACGGCTACGCTCTCGTCGCTCGGCGTGACTCCGTTGGCCGACTCGTTCAAAGCCATTCGGTCGGCCAATACCTCGTTGGATCTCCTCATCGTGGCTGGTGAATTAGCTAAGAATGGCATCCCAGCCTTTCTCGACATCGACGTGACAGGTGACGACGAAGACTCGACCAAGAACTATTTCTTCGGTGACCAAGTCTACCAGCCGCTGTCTCGCTCGTATTACACCATTCCTTCTAAGTGGGCTACCATCGTAGCCGACTACAAGGTGTACATTGCGTCGGTGTTGCAGTTGGCTGGCTACACTGCCGAACAAGTGGCGGCTGCCGTGCCGGTGATCATCCGCTTCGAAAAAACTTTTTCGGGTGTCACCCTCAGAAAGCTCAAAGAGATGGAGGTCGCCGAGTCTTCGTACACTGCGCTCACGTTTTACGAACTCGACCAGAAATACCCGCTGATGATCGGCTCGTGGCTCAAGGCCAACGGCTTCAACGTCCACGACCAGTTCGGTGGGTCGAACGACTTGGTGCGGTTTCTCGATTTGACCTACTTTGACAAGGCTGAAGCGTTCTTAAAGAACACGACGTTGGACACCCTCCGCACCATCGTGGAGTACAAGCTCATCCACACCTCGTCCACCCACCTGACCCCTGAATTCCGCACGGCCAACTGGAACTTGTTCGGCAAGAAGATTCGTGGCGAAGAGGTGGAACCTACTCGTGAACAGTTCTGCGTGTCTCAAACAGTTGCCACTGTTGGTGAAATCTTGGGCAAGTACTTCTTAGACGCGGCGTGGTCGGCTGACACGGCCAATACGGCCGACGAACTGGTCAAGGCCTTGAGGTCGTCCTTCTCCACTGGCATTACAACCGCCGACTGGTTGGACAATTCGACCCGCACCAACGCGCAAGCCAAGCTGTCCAAGTTTGTGCACGTGTTGGGGGGCCCGAAGAAGCCCCAGCTGTACCCTACGCTGACGTTTGACTCAAAGACGTATTTGAACAACCGGTGGAAGGTATCACAAGTGAACTTCGACACGAAATTGAAGCTGAACGGCCAACCTGTGGACAGACAAAAGTTCGACATGTCCCCCCATTGGGTGAACGCGTACTACAGCCCCCCATTGAACCAAATGGTGTTCCCGGCCGGCATTTTTCAAAACCCGTACTTTGACAGCCAGTTCGACGCCGCCCAGAATTTTGGTGCCATCGGGGTGGTCATCGGACACGAAATTACCCACGGGTTCGACAGCCTCGGCCGCTACTTCGACGGTGTCGGAGCGATGAACTCGTGGTGGTCGGATGCCACCGATACTGCGTTCACCAAGAAGGCCCAGTGCATCAGCGACCAGTACGCCAAGTTTGTCGTCGAGAGCGAAGTTACTGGCGATGTGTTGGGCAACGTCAGCGGCAGCCTCACTTTGCGTGAAAACATTGCCGACAACGGGGGGCTCAAGATCAGTTTCCGTGCGTACCACGAGTACTTGAAGAAGTTCCCGTCGCAGTACACTGAAGAAGCTGGCGACAAGTTGTTTTACTTGTCGTACGCCCAATCGTGGTGCTCCAAGAACACGGATGCCCGCCTCACAAAGCATTTGTCGAACTCGCACCCGCCCAATCGATTCCGCGTGAAGGGGGCGTTGCAAAACAACGATGAGTTTGCCCGTGTGTTCCAATGCCCCACCAACTCGACCTTGAACCCGTCCAAGAAGTGCTTGTTGTGGGAATAGGGTTTGATATATACGAAAACATGTAGCATTGTGTATTCGTAAGAATCATAGAAAAAACGATATATTGGTTGAATGACGCGTGTTGTTTTCCCAGGACGTCGGGCCAAATGACTCTGTAAGAATGTATTGTAATTGGAATTTGCACGACCGCCACGTACAGATACTGGGTCACCAAGTCAAAAACGCCAGGACTTTCAATAAAATGCCATTTTCACCGTTGGAGGCAGATATACAGGAAATATGTATGTTACTGAGGAAAAACGATGTTATTCCGTAGACAAGCATACAAGCAAGCATTTCCGAAATGAGGGAGTTTCTGGGTAATCAATCGCCAACATGTGAGTATCTGAGCAAAACTTCGACATTATGTGAGTAAAACTTAGTACTAGGCGTACTTAACTTGTTCCAAGTAGATATTTTTAGCAAATGAAGTAGTGGCCCCAAGTATTGTGGATTCGGTACGATTTTCCAGACCCCGTCGAATCGAATCTCGCCGCCGAATCGAATCACGAATCGACGCTATTGGCTAATCCATTTTTGAGTGGATTTGATTGGCTCTTACTGAAAGGACATGTATAGTCAGCCAATCAGAAATTCCAGCGTGCGTGATTCGACATTCATTAGAAAACAACGCGAATTTTTCGGTAATATATAGCGAATTCACACTACAGTTTCCTACTTTTTTACCTCTGTTTCTGCGATATTTTACGCAACCCACTACAGTATACCAAACGTAGAAAAACAGGTCCTCGACTTCATTTTCTAAATCGTGAAAAAAAATGGGTAAATTAATTTTGATTGGCTCATGCTATTTCTGAAAACTACTTGGAACTTCCCCTTACTGTTAACTGTACAACGCATGGCGTCTTATTCCTTGCACATCTTATCAAGTCCACTACCGATGGTGGGGCCAAGAGGCGCTGGTATGCTGCACAAGCCAGATGGGCGCAGCGATGTCTTTGATCATAATACTTTGATGAGATTATAGTGCTCAAGTATATCATAGCGTCAGCTGTGCTATCTACCAACCGTCCACCTGACGCGGACCCGCTGCCGACCCGCCACGAATCCTGTGCATCCACCGATGTGGTAAGTCTGCATTGTCGTGTTGGTCAGAGAAGCTTACGAAACAACAGTTTTCGACGCTAGACTAGCAAAGAATGGTCATAGTTCTCTTGCTATCCAAGGCTTGATAAATCTCATCCAAAATTGTAGCAACTATTGTTGCACCAATGAATCTCGTCCAAAATTGTGGGAACATCCATATTCTCTCACTACCAAGTAGTACACCAAGAAAATAATATGAATATTATTTAATGTAGAATCCAACTATTATTCTGCGGGGTTGTTTCAAGGAAACGAACTTCAATTAGAATAGAAGAGGAATTGTCGAAATTGGGGTCATTCCATGTCATTCTTTGCGTTTTCCTCTTCAGGGTAAATCAAAATATATGAATCAGTATCCCAGCGAGCAATATTGCCACAAAGAGTTAATACTAATGCACTAAGTACTCACAGCTACAGTACAGGTATAATAAATACTTCAAACTTCACTGTCAGAATAAAATCCAATTAATCTTCTGCTCATTCTTCCAGGGGTCACTTCAAATGGCATTGCTGGTACCGGTAATGGAGCTACCGATGCGGTACACACAATTCACAAAATAATAATGGTAACGTTATGTGTGGTATCAGTGAGATAAATACCAATTGTTCTAGTATTAATAATATACTTCGAAGTACTTCGAAGTATAATGCAACACATACAGCCATTAATAGCGTTCACAGTACCAAAATCACATACTACGTAGTATA
>NW_009798268.1:1719446-1740711 GCF_000520075.1 Aphanomyces astaci | reverse complement strand
AACACGCACCCACGATGGATGCGCCGAGGCCATGGGCAACATGGGCGTTGGTATGTGACGTCACAGCAACGATGTGGCATGTGTCGTTTGACGACCATTTCTATATTGAATTGACTTTTTATTGCGTGATTTCCATTTTCATCGGGCACACGACACAATTCATCGGGCACATGGGCAATTGCTTGGGCACACGGCCAATTATATCGGGCACACCGCCAAATATATCGGGCACACGACATCCGGGTGCCAAATTTAACGGGCGCATGGCCAATTATATCGGGCACACCGCCTAATATATCGGGCACACGACCAAATATACCGGGCATTCGTCCAACTTAACTGCAAAAAGGTGTAGTAAGTACGTACTCACATATTGTCGAAGTTTTGCTCAGATACTCAACATGTTGGCGATTAGCCCAGGAGTTTCTGATCTATTCCTCAGAATTGATCAGGAACTAATGCTCTTCGAAAAGGAAATATCCTATTTTAATAGAACCTATTAAAATAGATTTTATAAAAGAAAAATAAAGCAGAGAATAAAGGCGGTAATACGAGAGGAGCGAGCATTATTCGAAATGATTAGAAAGAGGAAATCTTATATTTAAATAAAATTGTAGATATTTCGTCGATAAACACCGGATGAAGAAATAAAATAAATATTGAATCTATACTTGTTGTTTGTAAGCAATCAGAGAATAAAATTATGGTCGGTGGCTGGACACGCCGTTGCGACAGCAGGCGTGTGGACTCCGTGGCAAACTGCACATCTCTGCACGGCGGGTAACTCCACCTTTGCTATGAAGGCGGAGCTAATATTAATTAATACCTTGGCAGCGTAGGAGCTGTCGTGCGCTAGGATGTTGATCGATCGTAGGTGAACTCTTTGAGTTCATCGAGACTTTGAGGAAGAGTAGGGCCTAAGATGTTATCCCGTGGAACGCTTGAGCATGGACAGTGATGTTCATGAGCGTCACGTCCATGCTCAAGCTCTGTATTCACGTGTGTAGGTCTTGTCGCCGATGTGAATTCCCCGACATGATGCCTGGGAATCATGCTGGAAGCCAAATTGTCTTAAATGATAATCCAAACTCAATTAACCAATAAAGTCGGCCACTTTTTCTGACCTTCATTTCGCTCTATAGCTGAGATTTAAATCAATACCTACAGGTACTGATCATAATATGTGTCATTTACGAAATAACTCGATCTGTGCGTGAGGTATCAATCTACAGTAAAATTGTAAAGATGGCCACTCCAACAGTGATCATTGATATGCCGAAATATAGATTTGATAAAAATATTGGAAATGCTTCGAGGAAACGATACAAACATCTATTTATAAATGCAATTAACTGTAAGTATCATACGTTCAATGTACCTCTAAAAAAGTTTGCAACGCTATGGTGCAAGAAGCCTAGAAACTATATTTTGAGCACTTTTTAGAGCGTTATAATATGTGCAGTATTATTTTTTCCTGGCATATTAATCACAAAAAGGATAGATCTCGACAAGGCGAATCGATCATGTGGTTCCAAGTCACAATTGACGAAAAAATGAGAGCTATTTTAGTTTAACCGATTGCCTTGCTACAACAGAAATGTATGGGCTCGGACGTATTGTGGCCACCCCATACATCTTGACGTTTGTATGGGCCAGTTATCCGTACACTTTATCCGTACGTAGATTTAGTTTAACCTCAATCTATAAAGTGTACGGATAACTGGCCCATACAAACGTCAAGACGTATGGGGTGGCCAAAATGACCAAAACATATAGGTTAAATAGAAAAACGTAGGGCAAAAGATTTGGCCTGTTCGTCGTTTCTAGCTTTCTTGCACCATATAACATATTAATATTTCCTGGAATAATATTAACTTACCATGGGTTTCATTGCTGTGATAACTAGTTTTATCCAATCATATCAATTCTGAAATTCTATTGGGCAAGAAGTTCAGCAAATCAATGATTGTTTTCGTTTTTTTACGTAATAACCAATACCCTGTAGAATACAGTAACACTTGAAACATAATAGTCAACATGGCAATGTTACAGGTCTGTGGGTGGTGGCATGTTGCGTCGGCGTTCGCGGTGCACCGAGGTTGAAGCAGCGACGGGTGCGGCGGCAGACTTTGCGCAGAACCTCGTGTTGCTGCTGGTCCCTCCATGCCAGGCCACACGAAGGTAGTCCATCCTGCCATGTGCATATATAGTCATCCGATGATGACGACGACGCTGGACTGACTAGGGGATGGATGCATGCACTGGTGCTGTATCCGCTGCAGTGTGTGGAATCCATGCTTGTGCGACCACTGAGTCAACTTCGGCGGCATATGCCACTGCTCGGTGGTGTCTGCGTCGTGGCTCTAACTCTGTGGAGTCTACTGCTTCGCAGTGTCTGGCGGCACGTCCACCACACCCTCTCGACCGCATCGGCCACCCACGACCCGCGACTCAACTTTGACAAGTTTTGGAACGCTGTCGAGGCGTACTACGTGTTTACGGACGCGACTACATGCAACTGGTCCCTCGTTCACACGATCTTTGGCGACAAGATCGACGCTTCCACCAGCGAAGACGACCTATGGACCGCCATCGTGGACAGCATGGCGCTCCTCGGGGATCCGTCCGTGAGGCTGTTGCATCCCCAGGCGGGCGAGTCCTCCTCCTTCGCTCTGCCCCATACGGACACCGTCAAAGCCCCCGAACTCGACGCCCATGAACGAACAAGGACATCGCAGACGTCGGCGGCGTTGCTCCCGCCGCTCGTTCACGTGGCGCCGCACATCTCAACCTTCACATTGCCCCATGCATCTTCTTCCCTATCCAGTGTCATGTACATTCGTTTGGACGCTATGGCTGGCTTTGTCGACCGCACATTCCCCTTGGATTGCTTTACCCCTCCGTCGAATCCGGTTCGTGTGCTTATCCATGTAATATTTCTTGTATATCGTTGACAATCGTTCGTATGGTATATGCTACTATATATATATATATATTATTGACTTGGTACGAATTTTTTGTATATATTCATACTATATATATAATATTGTACATGTACATGGTGGTGTAGGCGGCGGTACCAGAATTATTTGATGTTGAAGCGATGCGATGGGCGCTGCAATCCATCGCCCCACTTGACTCGAAACGTACTGGCATCATTTTGGATTTGAGGGAGAATAGCGGCGGCGGCAGTCCGCGCGCCGCCGTCGCGGCCGCCGCGATGTTCTTGCCGCCACATGCCCCCGCCTTTGAAATCCAAGAGCCGCTGAAAGCATGGGGCCACGTTCGTCGTCGCACATTTTACACCCCATCAGCATCAACCGGTGATCGGTTGGAGTATTTCGACGGTCCTCTTGTGGTGCTGCAGAGTGCTCGCACAACTGGGTACGTGAATATATATATATATATAATGTCTTTCACCAAATTTGGACCTGTCAGTATTTGATAGAATTGAGGCTTGTACAAACTGTGCGATACAAACATTAATTAGTATGTATGTGGTTTTGGCCAATGCCGAGGAACTGGGCCAAATTAAACGTTTGGATTGGCAGAAATTTACCAGAATGTGATTTGATTGGCTCAGGCGGTTCTTTCATCCCACCTCAAAGACATTCGATTGTGCTCGTCCAGTCGAACGATGCGATGAGCATTCTGATATGAACTTGTGTGTGTGTGTACTGTATACACTCGCTAAATCTACATGGATCATATGTTTGTACGGACTTTTGGATGTAAGACGAAATGTCCAGAGTCACACTACTTTCAGTGTCACACTAATTAGAGGTTATATTGATTCTTGGGCTCATATTATATCTTTGTGCCGTTTCGTCGTCTGTACATACATACATTGACTTGGCTGTGTTAATATACGAAACAGCCTTCATATGTCGCTCCAGTGAGGTTCAACAGTACATCCATAGCACGGCCGAGTTGGTCCTGCTGGCTCTGCGACATCGTAAACGAACGGCATGTGTGGGCGAAGTATCCGCGGGTCGGGCGTCGGGGGTGCTGCAGATGCAGCTGCCGAATGGATGGATCGTTGAGATGCCGCATCAGATTTGTCGAAGTGCCGACGGAGACATCGTGTGTGTCCAAGGCCAAGGCCTGCCGCCGCATGTCCGCGCAGACGTGACCGATGACATGTGGATCTGGTCTACTGCAGTGAAGCTTCTTACTCAGCTATAGAGAATAACTAACAATATGTCCAACTAACTCGGAATATAATACATACTCGGAACGATGAGGTTGATTGCAGGAGTAGTATATACTCTTAGCCAAGCACAGTTTTGTGCGTCGGTCGATATTGGCTGAACGATTTTTGGGGGAGGTTTGTGAGCATTTTGCCAAGAGCTATGATGGTTCCGCCAGGAAGTCGAGTTAGAAGTGACAGTGATTGTGTACGTGGATAGAGTGAACATAAAATTCACGGAGGGTATTTATTTAATATTGTGATTTATGGATATTTTTGCGACTTTTGTATGCAATAGAAATACTAGTAAGTACTTACTTAAGGAAGAAAGAAATATAGTTGAAACATTTCCATAGGTAGTCGTGGAAAAAGTATAAGGTAAGCAAGTTTATCGATATACTTAAGTATAATGGAAAAAGAAAAAGTCAAAACTCTTCCTCCCATCGTGTGGAAAATTTATTTATTTTCCAGTAACTTATGTATAGTAGTGGTAAATGGAAGATTATTTTCGTACATTTCTTAACGTTACGTTAGAAGTTAAGCAAGGGCAACAGGGTGCCGATCCCTTCGTGCAATTGCATCGCGCAGGCTTCGTATTCCGCTGCGCTTTGATGCCATGGATCAGGAATATCTTGTGGGAACACATGAATCGGGACGTCCGTGGTCGGGTAGCGTTTCCGCAGGAGCTGCTCGTGCTTGGCAGTCACACAGACAATGATGTCTGCTTGGGCAATCAAGGCGTCATTCACGAGCTGAGATCGGTGCGACGTCAAGTCGAGACCTCGACGGCGCATGGCCGTGACGGCGTGCGCCGATGCCGGACTTCCGGGGGGTTCGTACTCGTCGGAGAGGGCCATGGAGGTGACTTTGATGCTGGGAGCTCGAGGGTGGCATTCCTTAATCCACTGCTTGGCCAACGCTTCCGCCATCGGGGACCTGCATGTGTTGCTTGTGCAGACAAACACAAGCGTCGTCGCCGCTTCGGCGGGTGTCGACATGCTTTTAAAGATACTAGTATGTTATCCGGATATCGTCTCTGACAGTTACACTTTCCAACTGCCGCGCCGCCCCGCTAGATTTCCGCGAGCGCGCATGACCCTTCTTGGTTCGACCTAAGCCGCTTCCTATCACCACAGGAAAAACATGTTATGGCCCCAGGACGAGGGCACCACGAGTGGTGTCATGACAGCGGTCCGAGTGCGACCGATGTCGGACGATGAGCGGAAAGCTGGATGCCGCAACATCATCACGATGGTGGACAATCAAACGACAGTCGTCGATCCCGCCGGGTTGAGTCCCACATCAGCATCCTCCTCCTCCGCGTCTTCGTTTCGTCGACGGCAATCGGGTCAGCTGAATCCGGCGAACAGCAGTCCGTCGAAACTTGCGTCCATGGTACATGACAGCCCGACGAAGCGGCCGTCCTTGTCTGCCGAAGCCAAGTCGTCCAAGGTCTGGTCGCAATCGTTTACGTATGATCACAGTTTCTGGAGCTGCGACCCCGACCACGTCCATCACGCCGACCAGCAGCTCGTGTACGACCGCATCGGCACGCACGTGTTGTCGACGGCATGGAACGAACGCCTTCACGTGTCGTTGTTCGCGTACGGACAAACAGGTGCCGGCAAGTCGTTCAGTATGATGGGCAAGTCGAAAAGCAACCATCACGAGGCCCGCGGGTTAGTGCCCCGGATATGCCACGCGCTCTTTGACGCGATGCAATCATCCCCTCCTACGGTATCCGCCACCTCGACCACGTCGCATGTGCAAACGTCATCGCAGATCAAGGATGATGGCACTCTAGACAAACAAACCACGGCGTCACATCCGTCGCCAACGTGCACAGTCAAGATGACATTTGTCGAGATTTACAACGAACGCGTGTACGACTTGCTGGACCCGCACACCAAAGTACGATCGATCGATCGGTTCAGCACTAATTAGTGTATTCTTTCAAATAGTGTCTATAATATCTGTCTTTCTATTCCAGAATACTCTGAGATACAGTAACGTTACGATACATATATGGTGGGTGTGCGTTAGGAATCGCTCAAGGTGCGCGAACATCCGGCAAATGGTACCTACGTCGAACACGTGTCGAATCTGGTGGTCACGAGCGCGCACGACATTGAATACCTCGTCGCAGAAGGCAATAAGACCCGCACAGTTGCCGCCACGAGTATGAACCAGCTCTCGTCCCGGTCCCACGCCATCCTCACGCTTACTTTGCATTGGCTGGACAAGCGACTGGCACCCACCAAGGTGTGCATGGTGGACTTGGCCGGGAGTGAGCGGGCGGACGTCGTCGCATGTGGCGACCGGCTGCGCGAAGCCGCGGCCATCAACAAGTCCTTGAGTGCGTTGGGAGATGTGATCAATGCATTGGCAGCCACGACCAACCACGCGGCGGCGGGGAAAAGTATCTCATCGTACGACATCTCAGATGGAACTTCTTCTTCTTCTTGATGGTGATGGGGTGGTGGTGATGTAGGGGATTTGTGCAATACCGCAACTCGGTGCTCACTCGACTTCTCAAAGACAGTTTGTCTGGATCTGGTCGATTGGTCATGCTCGCCGCGATCAGTCCGTGCTGCATTCATTACGACGAAACGTTGAGCACACTCAAGTACGTCGAGCGCGCCAAGCTAGCATTCGTGGCCCAACCGTCGGTACGACTCTTGGATGTCAAATGGCCATTGGATTCGTGGCCATTGGATGTAAACTGGCCATTGGATTCGTGGCCATTGGATGTAAACTGGCCATTGGATTCGTGGTGTTATAGCAACATATAAATATTCGTTGATTCGGTTTTCGTGTATGGGGCCGTCCATGACGGGATATATATATTATATATTGATAGGATGGCGATTTGATATGATTTTGGATGGTATGTGTGGTTCTTATGTGTACCTTTTGTAGGCCCAATTGCAGGCTGTGGAGGCATCAGGTGCGGTGGACGAAGGTAACGCCGTGATGCAACTTCTTCGCTTGGAGTTGTCCATGCTTCGAAGTCAACTGCGCGTCGCTCAGCAACTTGGTGATCTCCGCCCACCATCCCAAGTCGAAGAAGAGGTCGAGATAGAATCGTCAGCTCAAAACGTTCTCGACTGCACCACACTGTCGGTGCCGCATCTGGTCAACTTGAACCAAGTACTACTACAAACTCATATATATACATATTCCTATTTCCACCATATGAACTAGGAGTCATGACGTATACTATATATTGTTTGAAGCCATTCTAATTCATGCGATATGGCGTTTTGAGTAGGACCCTCGGTACACTGAACGAGTCGTGTACTGTATCGAAGAAGGCATCACGACGGTGGGAGGTGGGGACGCCGCCAGTGATCTCGTGCCGGATATCGTGCTTGCTGGCCACGATATGCAGCCTCTGCATGCCATCCTCCACTGCACCAACAACATTGTCCGCGTCCGTCCCGCGGCGGTGGCGGCAGTCCGGGTAAATGGCCGGCCGATTCTAGATACCACCGAGCTACGTCATGGCGCCAGGCTTATGCTGGGCGATCACCATGTGTTTCGATATGATGCCGCCCATACAAGCGAGCGCGCGCCGGATATGGACTGGCACGGGGCGCACCAAGAGTTGCTCGACCATTTGCTTACACAGGGGAGCCACGACGACAGCAACAACGTTTCGATTTCACGTGAGCTCGTGCCAATGCTGGCTGTGGGAACTCATCATATGGGTTTTAGATGGGCAAACGGAACCAAACGATAGTGCTGCCAGCTTGGACGTTCGAGGTATTACTCGTATGTGTATGAATTACCCAGGTTGATGATATTGTGAATTCGCTCTAAACTTGCAAAATTCGCGCGGGTCGTCTAATTAATATGGAATCACGCTGGAGTTCGGATTGGTTGAATATACTTGTCCTTTCTGTAAGAGCCAATCAAATCCAATCAAAATTGGATTAGCGATATTCGATGATTCGTGATTCGATGGCGACATTCGATTCGACACGGTCTGGAAATTTGTACCGACTCCACAATATCGTAGTATTGATTTGTTGGTTGTTGTTGTGATATGTGGTTGGATTTGTAGAGAAACGTTTTGAAACAGTAGAGAGCTGCTGCTGCACCCAATGTGACTTTCTTATCAGTAACGTAAAACTCCAATTTCAGAACACTTTTTCCGCTGCCGTGGAAGGCGCATGTAACTCGACTCATAGGTATCGGATTATAATTCTAGAATATGTTACATGAAGCCAAAATCCAGGCCTATTCGGGAGTTATGAATGCGATATGATTCCTGTTATACTTCATTATCATTCACATCAATTCGTCCAGAAACAGTTAAAAACAAGCGGTCCAATTTAAGGTGCACCATTTTAAGCTTAGCCTTTGTATACCCATTTGCATATTTTTTGGGCCGTTAGGTTAAAAACTGCCTTTGTAGGAATTGATTGGCTAATTCTCGTGCACCTGAAATTGTACTTTTACGTTACGATGAACACACTTGGATATATATATCAATAACAAAGTCATTCAAGGTGTCCAACCAACCTACCACGAAGCAGCCACTCAATCGGACGACGGTGTCACAGGTATTTAGTCGAACGAGTGTAATTATGAGTATACACTGACGTGGCAGTTCTATTAGAACGACTTCCGGTCCCGCCATGTATAGTAGTTACCGAAAGCACCCAAACCAGCGACTACAGCTACTGTACGAGCACAAGCACAGGAACACAGTACCGGTACGACGCGGGCATTCAGTTTGATGAACACGTAAGCAACGATATATATATATATTACATGATCATTCATAACCTCGTCACAGGACAAATTCGCATTGGAGCGAAAACTCGCCAAACTCAAACTGTTGGTCAAAAAGAAAGACAAGCAACTGCAAAAAGCTGCCAGAGTGAAGGTCCATTCACTCTCTCTACCCTGTCCTCCGTTCGAAGATGCAGCCACGACCCACCGGTTGCTTCAACTCCAACATGTCGTTCTGTCCATGTTGGGAACACCTCCAGCGGTACACCGCCAATCAACCGTATCGCAGTTTTTGTGTTTTAGTTGACACATTGCTGTTGCCGAGTAGGCTACCGACCAACCACAGCCTCCACCTACTGCTACTCTAGACGACACTATGACTGCTTTGGAAACCCAAATACACACACTGCATGAAATCTGGACCGATCGACCAGCGGCGTCCAAGCCGCTGGCGTGGCTCCTTCAACAGCTCAGCTCGGAATGCAACCATCAGATTGCTCTCTGGTCCCAAGCGCAGACGTTGCAGCTGTCTTCCGCCGCCAAAACCATTGCAAGTACGCCCCATTCCATCGCACTTAAATCCCATGGCTTTGTACCTATAGATCACTATTCGTTCCTTTTGTACTCATTAATCGTTCCTTTTGTACTCATTAATCGTTACTTTTGTGCTCATTAAGTAATGCTTTTGTTCTCATTCGTTCCATTTGTACTCATTAATCGTTACTTTTGTTCTCATTCGTTCCATTTGTACTCATTAATCATTACTTTAGTACTCGTTCGTTTACATATGTACTCATTAATCATTCCTCTTGTACTCATTCGTTACGTTTGTACTCATTGGATGGGTAGATCTGGAAAGTCGGTTTGCATCGCTGTGTTTAGCCCTCAACGAACAATGCGCCCAGGAAAAGGTGCACTTTATCGCAGCATTTGACGATCAGCACACCCGCCACGACAAACTGGTCGCTGCCCAAGCCACGACGTTGGCGTTCTCGGCGAACGCACACGCCGACTCGATGGCGTTGCTCCAGAACACCATGACGGCCAAGATGGAAGCGGCCATGGACTTGCATCACGCCGACCAACAGCACTGGATGGACGAAATCCAAGCGGCGAGTCACCAGCACGTCGAGACTTTGAAGGCGATGAGCGTCCAAGCCGCGCTGGACGAAGACAAACTCCGAGTGAAAATGGCCGAGTGGGAGGCTAAGTGCGCATCCCTTGTCGCAGAAGCCGACATGGTGCTATGTGAGACGAGGGCCATGCACGCGAGGGAGTTGCGCGGTCAGCAGGACGCTGTCGCATTGCAATTGTACGACCTCGAGATGCTCCAGATGGCCCAGGAAGAACGATTTCTAGCCGATACGGAGACATTTGTCCGTGCCACAGACATGACGTGGCGCGACCGACAGCTCGAACAAGCCGCGTGGACCAATCAAAAGCAAGCAGATTTGGTGGCGCTGCATATTGAACATGAAGACAATGTGCGACAAGTTCAACGCGAACATGAGCTCAAACGCGACCGACTGGGAGAAGCCGTTGAAACGATTCAAATGTCACACGAAGAGCGACGGCATCGCTGGGTTGCCACATGTGACAGCGTCCAGAACGACATCGCAGAGGCAAAGGAACGCCATCAAGTTGCCGTTGAGGCCATAACGTTGAAACACCAAGCGTCCGAAGCCGAGCACGTTCAAGCGATGGCAGATCGTGACGTGGCATGGCGTGAGTTGCTCGCAAAGTTCGACACGAACGCGACCCACGAGTCGGTGCAACACGCCCGGTTCATGAAACAACTGGTCCAGCGCCACCACGTCGAAGTCCAGCGAGTGCAAGATGCTACAATCGAGTTGGAGGCGGCTTTAGCTAGCCAGGACGCCGCCTTGATGGACCGAGTACGCCGTTGGGAGGACAGTTTCGAGCGATTGGAGGTAGAAACCCAAGGGCGGCGGCAGCAGGTGATGGATAGCCACGGGAACGTTCTGCGGGATCTCGACGTTGCGTTCGAGGTCCAAGAAAGCACTAGACGAGATGAACGATGTAGAGTGGACATGCAACTTTGCCGTCAAGAAGCGGAGCTACGCGAGCGCGCGAGTCAGCAGACAATGACTTTTGCCATGGAAATGGAAGATGTACGAGCCAAGCAGTGGATGCAACTGTCGGCGTTAGTCGTGGTACAAGACACCAGGGTGACCAGTACGTCAGATCTAGTGGACTCGCTTCGAGCAGAGTACGACGCCAAGCAACGGATATTAGACGAGCAAGTCGAGGTACTGCAGGTCCAGTGTAGTGATGTGGAGCGACGGGAGATCGAACGGCATAAGCAAGCCAATCAAACCCATCGCGACCAAATGGACGGTCTCAGAGAGACATGGCACGAAGGCTTGGAACAACTGATGTTGTCGATGGAAGACGAACGCTGTCGCAGGATGCTCCAACTTGAACGGATGCATGTACACCACGAGCAAGCATTGGACACGTGGAACCAAGCGCAAGAACTGGCTCGGCAACGGATTCTTGCGCAGCAACGCCAGCACCAACGCGACGTCGACGCCCACCTCGATGCGATGCAAGCTGCCATGGACGAAGTGCACTTTGCACATACCACGACCATGGCCGACATTGCATCCCATCATAGTTGCATCCTTCAAGACCTTCGGTTACTCCATGCCCAGGTAGTACATATATATATATTTCATTTTTTGCTTACCTTGACGGATGGATGGTAGGCTGAAGAAGGGTGGATGCAAGAGCTCGAAGACTCCCAGCGACGCCAAGCGTGGGGGTATGCCCAAGTAGCTGCGCAGTGCGCTGACGAACTGTGGCGGGGAGAGCAATGCATTGCAGTATTACATGAGGCACATGCTGGAGCGATGGCCACTGCTCAAAGGGAGCTCCAAATAGCCGACGAAACCCATGAGATGTGGTGTATGGGGGTAGAAGATGACAGCGTTCGCCAACTCCGTCAGAATGAGTTGAGTTTGGAAGCCCAATGGAATGATATGCAAATGGACTTGAACGAACGAGAAGCTCAACTCCACCGGCAAGTGCAGCAGCTCAAGGCAGAGGCGGACCACGACGAGAGGAGCCATGAGGTGACGCTGCAACGCGCGCAAGAACACTGGACCGAAGCGCTGAGTGCCCTGAGCATGGAAAAGGAAGACGTGTTGTCTTCTCATCTAAGTCAGCTGACATTGGTAAACGACCGCCATCTCAGGTATTGTTATGATTGATAGGATATACTACTACTAGTAGTAGTAGTAATAGTAGACTAGTAGTTGGTTCTCGCACGATCCGGGCGATTTGTGTTCGTTGGAATGTATCGTTTTCCAATATGAGGTTTTATAAGTCCTACTTTTATTTTTGATAGTTTTATATTGTGAATTCGATATTGTCCTTCTCACGCAAATTTGGACTGTTCAAAAGTGAAACCGTTTTTGAATGGACTTGGCAATATATCTTGTATTTACTATAGTACAGTGAGTTCAACCTGCAACGGGCTTTTTTAGAAAACGTATTGATTGGCTGAACCGTTCAGAAATCTTGTAAAGGGGGGGTTAGAATGGATTTTGATTGGCTAGTTCATTCTCAAATCGATTTGCCAAGTCTATTCGATCCTACTCCAATTACGAACCGACTTGACATTACGAATTTCCAATCAAATCATGAATCGACGCTATTGGCTAATCCATTTTTTAGTGAATTTTTGATTGGCTCTTGCAGAAAGCACAAGTATATTCAACCAATCCGAACTCCAGCGTGATTCAACACTGATTCGACAAACCACGCGAATTTTGCAACTTTATAGCGAATTCACAAGATATGATGTTTTCGAATTCGTGAGATGATGGTTCGTTCTTCTTCAACTGAGTAGAGCTGTCGAACGTATCCGCGTCCAACTCGCTCAACACGAAGGTCGCGCCGTGTCGCAGCAAGAGCGTGCCACGTCATCAGTCGAGTCTACGCGTGCGCTGACTTTGTCCCTGTCACAGAACCAGCAAGCGTTTTACGACGAAGCTGCAGCTTCCATCGAGATCAAGTGGATTGAAACCCAAGCCAAACACACGGCGCAACTCGCGATGGAGCGCGAAAGCCACGCCCGGATGTTTCACCTGCTCGCAGAGGCGCATGCTGCCCAGCGCCGCGAGTTGGCATCAGACAAATCGGCGCTAGAACAAACGCTTGGAGCGCAACTGGCGGCATATGAACGTGATTTGGCCGTCGAAATGCAAGCTGCGTTGCGGAAGTTGTCGATTCAGGATGAGAAATGGCAGGATGAGGTCATGGTTGACCTGGACGGCGGGTACCGGCAGATGTGCGCGGCTCTGGCGGCAGATGCGGCGAGCCAAGAAGCGGCGTTCAAGAAACAGCTCCAGGATGTGCAAGATCAGTGGCGGACGGAGCTGGCCAATATCCACCTGGAACTGCAAGACATCTCAAGCCACCATATGTTATCTCTGGAGAAATGCCAAGCTCTATTTGAACGAGATTTGCAATGTATCGCCCAAAAAGAGCTCGAAATCGACATGAGGACGCATATGGAGCGACGGGAAGCAGCCGAGCGGGCCGCCATGGCGCAGGCGGAGAAGGATGGTATGGAAGGTCGCCTGCGAGCTATTCGCTACGACTTAACCCAGCGCCAGCGACAACGTCATGATGAATTTGACCTGGTGTCGCGGGATTTCCTACAGAAGACTCTGGACGCCCATAAGGACAAGGAACGCGTCCGCCGCCGCTGCCTCGCGGAACTACAAGCGCTCGAACGTCTGCACACGCGAGACCTCCGAGCTCAAGTGCCCCTTGGGCCTGTCAAGAATAGCATTCCCAAGTCGGATCTTGAAGGACAACAAAAACTGGTGCGGTCGCGGATCAAGGAGGAGTTGGTGAGAAGTACTGGACATTTGATTGAAGTGGAATATGCCTCCAATATGGACATGTTGGAAAGCGTGCATCGTGCTCAAGCAAACAAGCTCGAGATGGCCATGGAAGACGAGCAAAGTATATATATATATATATATATATATATATAGATAGATTGAACGATGGAATGGGTGTGTGTGCATAGGTCGCATGTGGGAACGACGGCGGCGGGCGCTGGCGTTCCTAGACGAACCGCCCCCGAAAATGCCCGACGTAATGTTATTATCCCGTCCATCCTCTCCTTCGACCCACGACATGTCGGACAAGTGCATGGCGCCGTCGTATTTGCTGCCCATTGAGCTGGATGTGACACGGTTTCCACACTTGGCCATGCGACCTCGTCACATGCATCCAAAAGATCAAGCGATTGCCGCTCAGTTGGTAAAAACAATCAATCGTTCGATTGGGAAGATCGTTTAAAGGATTCATTTATGTTTGTAATCATTTATTTATTACTGTATCATCACGCTGGGAAAATTTGTTTTTAATGATTCATTTATGTTTGTATTCATTTATTTATTATCATCATGCATCGTAGAAACAAAATGGCGAGTTGGTGCATCGCCTTGAAGCGGAGCGGCGGCAATTCACGGCCAAGACGGACGAGACGAGGTGCGTACACTGATGATGAAAGCAGGAATGATGTTATGATGGTTGAAGTGCGACGATGAGGTGTTGCGGTTGGTGCTAATGATACATGTTCAGTCGCGCCCTTGCCAAGATGCAAGCGTCAATGTCGTCGCTGGAAGAGATGATGCGCGTGGCGGACGAGAAAGCCAAGGAAGATGCAAGTGTGATTCAGATGCTCCAAGACAAAGCCAAATCGTGTGTAGTGGAACTGCCGACAAGGGAAGTCGTCGCGTCGACGTTCACGGTCGCGACCAAGGACACCACCAACAGTTCGGCACCCAAGGCCAACCTCCTTCGTGGATGGAAGTAGTACATACCGGTAGCATGTACCTCGAAGTACTACGTAGTAACTTAGTCATACACGTCGTAAGGACGACAAACCCGCCCGAGGTGAACAATGCCGAGTTTCTCCCCCGCTCGCTGTACGAGAAGGCCGCGATGAGGCATGATATTCAGGACATGTACAGGTTGCATCTCCATAGGCATGGATGGGTTGGGTACATAGCATCGTCAATGCACTCCACGTTGTCGTCGTCACCTCGAGAAGGATGTTTGTTCCCCACACATGACGTCGCCACCTTGAAGTGGTTGACTGGGCGACATTGGCCAATCAGACACGAATTCTGTTTGTTTCCATATCCTGTATATTCAAATCTACTAAAATTCCATGAAACCTCCTTCAATAAATAATATAGTCTCTTCATTCGTATACAGTAGACTCATGCGAATTACCTGTAACATTGAATATTATCGGCCACCGTTTTCCAAGGATGGTCATTTTGCAACACTCTTTGCACCCCCCAGTAGCATGACGATCAACGAGACCTCGCAATGGCAGCGCTTGACGGCCCACGCCAAAGAGATCAAGGAGACCACGCACTTGAAGACCCTTCTCAAGGACGAAGCGCGTAACGCGGAGCTCACTGCCGAGTACAACGGCATCCACCTCGACTATTCGCGCCAGAATGCGACCACGCAGACGTTGGACTTGCTCTTCGATTTGGCGGACGCGGCGCAATTGCGTCAAAAGCTCGCTGCTATGGCCGCGGGGGAACACATCAACACGACGGAAGACCGCGCTGTGATGCACATCGCGCTGCGCAGCCCCGCTAACAAGCCGCTGTACGTGGACGGCGTGAACGTGGTCGACGACGTGCACCACGTCCTTCGCAACATCCGCGCGTTCTCGGACAAAGTTCGCACCGGCGCGCATGTGGGCGCCACTGGCAAGCACTTGACGAACGTCGTGTCCATCGGCATTGGCGGCAGCTACCTCGGCCCGGAATACGTGTTTGAAGCGTTGAAGCACGAACCGGTCGCGAAAGCGGCGGCGGCTGGCCGCACGCTGCGCTTCCTGGCCAACGTGGACCCCGTGGACGCCGCCCGCGCCATCGAAGGCCTCGACCCCGAGCACACCCTCGTGATCATCGTGTCCAAGACCTTCACGACCGCCGAAACCATGCTCAACGCGCGCACGCTCCGCGACTGGCTCGTGTCGTCCCTCGCCAAGAAGGGCGTGAGCGCCGCCGATGCCATCCGCCAGCACATTATCGCCGTCAGCGCCGCCGTCCCCAAGGCGGAAGCGTTCGGCATCAACGCCGCCAATGTGTTTGGGTTCTGGGACTGGGTCGGTGGCCGCTACAGCGTGTGCAGCGCCGTGGGAATTGTCCCTCTTGCCATCCATTATGGCGCCGACATCACCGACTCGTTCCTGGCGGGCGCGCATGATATTGACACGCACTTGCTCACGGCGCCGCTGCGATCCAACTTGCCCGTGTTGCTGGGTTTGCTTGGAGTCTGGAACTCGTCCTTCCTTGGCCATGCCACTCGGGTATTATATATGTGACGATGTTAATGTTGACGTTATTTATGCTTTTGATCGTGCAGTCTGTTTAATATACAATGTCAACTCTGGTGGTATATATATATCTATAGATGTCTATGTATTTGGCTCGAAAATACTATTATTGTTTTTGTCGATGAATGTTCAAATCATAGTACGTTGTGATCTACTATGCCGACTAATTTTTTGTATATATATGTATATGGATTGGTATATCTCGGAAGAATCATACTATCGGTGATGATCGTGGTAATAATTGTTCTGATCGATATTTTACAACATGTGAACGTATATATATATATATATTCAGATTGGACTTGAAATATAATATTTCTTCATAACATTGTTCCGACAAGAATGACTGTACAAAATGACCATTTTGTTGTGCAGTATGCACGGCATTATCATATGTATATATACATATGATATACATATGATATATATTATGCTTTCAGCCAAAATTTGGATATTTGTGCTGGTTGGAGCAAGATTTTAATTGGCCACACAAATGATTATATTCGTGCTGTGGCGGCTTTTGAGTGGTATTAGTCCGTATATCTGTCCATATGATTTTGGTGCTGCGGATTCGATATTGAGTCCCGTCGTCGAATTTGTTTGAGTATAATAATAAATCGCCTAGCCTAATAAATGTACATATGACAGGCGATTCTTCCGTACGCCCAAGCTTTGCTCCGCTTTGCCGCACACATCCAGCAAGTGGACATGGAATCCAACGGCAAGCGCGTCGACTTGGCCGGCGTCGAGCTGCCGTTCCAAGCCGGCGAAATCAACTTTGGCGAGCCGGGGACGAACGGCCAGCACAGCTTTTACCAGCTGATCCACCAAGGTCGCGTCGTGCCGTGTGACTTCATCGGGTTTTGCAAATCGCAAACCCCCGTGGAATTGGCGGGCGAAGCCGTGAGCAACCACGATGAACTCATGAGCAACTTCTTTGCGCAGCCGGACGCGCTCGCCAACGGCAAATCGATTGACGAGCTCACCAACGTCCCGGACGCATTGAAGCCACACAAGGCGTTCCCGGGCAACCGTCCATCCGTGTCGCTCCTGTTTGAAGGCCATCTGACCGCATTTAGCTGCGGCCAACTGCTCGCTTTGTACGAGCACCGCACGGTGGTTCAAGGTGCCGTGTGGGGAATCAACAGCTTTGACCAGTGGGGTGTCGAGCTCGGCAAAGTTCTCGCTACGCAAGTGCGCAACCAGCTCTCCGCGTCGCGCAAGAACAAGGCGACTAGTGTCGATGGATTCAATAGCGCCACTGCCACCTTGCTCCAGACGTACTTGGCCAAGTAACGTTACATAATTGACGTGGTACAGTCACTTCTCGCATGATGATGATGCATGTATGAATACATACAGTACTACGTAGTACAAGATTGTGAATTCGCTATAAACTAGCAAAATTCGCGTGGTTTGGCTAATTAATACTGAATCACGCTGGAGTTCTGATTGGTTGAATATATTTATCCTTTTTGTAAGAGCCAATCAAATCCATTCAAAATTGGATTAGCCAATAGTGTCGATTCGTGATTCGCTGGAAATCTGTACCGAATCCACAATACTATTAATACTACGTAGTATTAATAGTTGACGTAAATGACCAATTTATGATCACTGTACCATTTTATGATCTCTCCGTATCAGCCAATCGCATCGCAATATTATTTGGCGGCAAACCTCTCGTAAATTATACGCTCGAGTTTCAAATCCCAAACAAATCCCAATCACAGCTTTGATGGTCAATGACGTACTCCGGAGTACATGCTTGCATCTTAAAATACCTTGTTCACTGTGTCACTTGTCTATCTGTTTCGAGTGCCATGGTTTCTTGTCGTTATTGGAAATGCGAGAGTTCAAGTCTTTCTCTTGAAACGCATAACCTTGACAAATGATATTTTACCTGTCAACAATACGTACCCTATCCGCACAATTTGTAAGCAAGTTGCCATACATAGTTCAAGCTTAAAAAAGCATCATAAATAGTCTCCAAAAAACGAGTAAACTTGCTTGGAAAGTCTGACTTGTGTACCTGAACAATATTCTTAAAGGCGACAATATGATGATGAGGTTAAAGCAACATGTTTCGTTGTTAACAATCACTTCACAGAATGTGAAAATTGTTCCTGAGACCGGAGATATGTGAATTCTTCGATGACGCCTTAGGAAAAGTGATCATAAATTGGTCATATTAAAAGTTGCGCTGATTCGAATTCATGCCCGAACCGTTTGCACGGGATCAGTTCTGTGACCTCGTACGACATCCAAAGCGAGCGTGAACTACCATGAACTCTACTGTACTATTATAGTATGCTACAGTATATATTAATTAATACCTGACAGTGAAATAAATCCACCATCTGGCGGTAATAACACCAAGCAATTGCTCAGCAGCATTGTACCGTAAAGTTACCACTTTGGCCAATGAACGTGTGTACGTACGCTTCACGATATTAACCCACGACTGGCTTGACCCAGGGTACAACAGCTGCACGAGCAGGAAATCAAAGCCACATAATTACCAGCAAGATCGGGTTTTTTTGTGGCTGCTGCCGCTTGACAAGAGTGGGACCGTGTCAATCCGCAGCACGTGGATGATCATCGTACGTTGTACAACGTACATATTATCGTACATTATACTACATACAATATCAAGGTTATTTATTTAATGTACGGCCTTGTTACGTTGGACGTACGACACATGCACGTTGAAGTACATCTGGTTAGTTTGCCATTTCACATTGCATCCCATGGACAAACACGAGGAGGACACGTGCACCTACACGTACAAAACGTGCGGCAACCGACGCACAATCAAACGCGACGGGTCGTTCCATCGCTTGTGCGAATTCCACCGAAAAAAAGCCAACGCCCTCCAAAAGGCCTACGCTACCAAGCGGCGCAGGGAGTTCCATTCGCTGCGGGAGCTCGTCAAGCAGTCCGTACAAGTGGGCCGCGACTGCATAGACAACAACACGAACAACACTTTGTTCGATTTGGATGAGGTGGAGCCATTTGCCCTGTCGTCCCAAGCTGCCGGGTTCTCGGACGAGGAGTTTGCATATTTGTGTCTGGAGTTGCAATTATTATAACTGAAGTAACGTTAGCAATATTGTCCGTTTGAGTAAACTATCTCGTGGCCAAACATCGTTCAGGCAAAGTGGTAGGTAGCCTGCGGTGTGGATATTATTTACCAAGATCGATTTCAAACTCGCTCTTTTGATTGTTCACTTGCTATATATAGCATACTTTTCATGAACTGTGAATTCGATTCAGAAGCTGGAACGCTGCTCAATGGCCCCATGAGAAATTGATTGAGATGAAGTCACGCCATGACGACTCCCTTGACCTTTCGACGACTAATTCCAGCGCAGCGCATGCAAACTGAGGCACCCTCGGATACAAAAGTCCCCGACGACCAAGTAATCGTTAGATGTTTCTAGGGTCGTCATAAGGTTGGCAATCACGCCCATGGGCTTGTCGGTGTGGTGCAAATCTTCCGTACCATCCCACCCTAAGGCGCCCCAATCGATTTCACGCGCGAACCACACGATGGAAAGTTTGTCGCCTAAAGTTTGCAGAGGGGATACTAGTAGGGCATACATAGCGGCGGTCGTGGGGGTGACTAGGTCGATGTTCATCGCCCACATGAGGTCCAAAAATAACATTTTGTTGTTGGGAAGTCCATTGATAACTCGACGTGGTTTCGAATCTCGATCATTTCGTGCCCCGACATCCCTGAGCCTTTGGAGAAAGATCAACACCCGTCGGAGCTTTGGGGGGCTTCACGCTCGACGAGATTCAGGGGGCTTGTAAAATTGTATGTGGCGTTCATCGATTCCATTTTTACCACACCGTGATGAAATATTTTAGAGTGACCTTAGCGATTTCTGTATTCTCATATTCCCTATCGTTGATATACTTAGGGTGGGTCTGGATGCCATGAAAAATGGCATAAAATGGCCGTTTTCCCAAGAAAAGTTGGCAAAATCGAAATATTCCATTTTTCGAGATTTTGTACGTCTGGATGCCACCAAAGTTCATTACTTTATGCCACAATTTTCTTGAGAATCGAGTGTTTTATGGCATAAAAAAAAAGGACCGATTTGGTCCAACTTTTTTATGGAGGTTTGTATTCACGTTGAAGTCTTGCACTTCAATCGAAAATCGAATATAATTTTTCCAAAATTCAGCTGGTATCCAGACAACTTTGGAGATACTTCTTTTCTCCTTTTTTCATGGGATATCAGACTTTGGGAAAATTTGAAGACTTGCCAAAACGGTTTATGGCATAATTTTATGAGGTGGCATCCAGACCAGCCTTAACGTTATCGTCCGTACTTTGTTCCAAGGACCCTCAGAGTTAAGAATACCCCGAAACCCCGAAATTTGACAACATGAGGGGGCTCCGCCCTCTCACCCCCACCGCCCGTTGGGCGGGCGCTCTTCGGCCCGATGGCGCTTCGCGTAAAACGCACTATCGTGCGAGTTTAATTTATAGAAAAACCCCGAAACCCCTGGAAACTAAAAGTCGAATAAAAAAATTCATGTTGGGTATATTTAGAGCTTACTTGAGTTTTGTACTACGTACAGGGAACGACGCTGAGTAACGGCGTGATGAGGACTTGTGATTGGACAGAGAGGCGGTTCGAATTGGCCAATTGAGGATCACAAAACTAAAATATAAAAAAAGTATCGAATGAATAAATGTACTATTGTGCTTTTCAACTTTTTTGGCTATTCCAGGACTAAATCCATGCTTTAATAATAATTTCTGCTAAAATTACGGCACTCGTCCATGATTTTACGGATGCAACAGACCCATTTTTCCGGTTCACCCTTGAATAATTACTATTCGTGATGATGTGATTGGTCAAGAATTGGTGGATGTGCTCGGATTTATCTTATTCAACTTGTTTGCCCATTTC
>NW_009798268.1:1691828-1705235 GCF_000520075.1 Aphanomyces astaci | reverse complement strand
GCGAAATCTATCGATCAATTCTTTGTACTGACTTTTGGTATGTAAAAAGCATCCAAGGTAACACTAATTTCAGTCGCACACTAGTTCACTGTTGATCTGGTCGAAGAGAGGATGTGATTGGCCACTTGATTCATATTCTGGGTTTGGATTGGTCGATCGATTGTCTGCCGATTTGGTGCTGTTCATTCACTGTCAATTGAGCACTCCACTCCAATTTCGAATCGACTTTACAATATGTGAGTGAATTCATAATAAACTTCCAAACTTCGCATGGTTTGTCTAATCAATATTGAATCACCCTGGAGTTCTGATTGGTTGAATATACTTGTCCTTTCTGTAAGAGCCAATCCAATCCACTCAAAAACGGATTAGCCAATGCATCGATTCGTATTTCGATTCGGCGGCGAGATTCGATTCGACGAGGTCTGGAAATTTGTACCAAATCCACAATACTATTAATATTATAGGATGTGCTGCCCTAATATTAATACTAACGTAGATGGCCAATTTATGGTGCACTTGAAAGAGACCTCGTCGTAGAATACAGCTTATTCGTCTCTAGGAACGGGATTTCAATTCTGAAAAGTGCTGCATGAAGCCTAAAGGTTGGGCATTCTTCCGAGTATTTAATCGGCTTGAATAGTCTTCAGCTGAGTTTTACTTCGATTACCATTCATGCCAAGCCAAAATAGGAGGGACGGTTTATGGTGCACGGCTTAAGCTTAACGTAAGATATGTATTAATATGTTCGTTTTGCTTATATTTTAGTAATTTCATTTTTCATGTGATTCGATAGGCTATTCGAAAATTCAAGCAATTCCATTGGTCAATTTGAGTGGTTTGTGCTCAATCTTTAAATTTAATAGACAAGAATCAAATAATAAATGGTTTAATAATCTAGTTATTATTAGACATTTTATTTTTTATTTTAATTAATCACAAATCATCCCCGTATATTGCCACATAATAATTAACATTATAGCTACAACTCTAAGACGTGTTGTTGATGCTTTGGGTCAACCTAAGGAGAATTTGGCGTTTTTTATAGTATAACTTTAGAGTTAACAGCTCTACACTCTAACCATCGTGCACCATAAACTGGCCATCTACGTTACACCTTTTTGCGGTTAATTTCGAAAAATATCTGGTAAATTTCGTGGAATCCCATGTAAAAAGATTCGTGGAGATTCATTATATTTCGCGACATCGGCATTTAGTTTTCGTGGGAACGTCGAATTCACTCATTATATTTCGTGGACTACCAGTGTATTGGCTCTTACAGCAAGGACAAGTATATTCAACCAATCAGAACTCCAGGGTGATTCAATATTGATTAGACAAACCATGCGAAGTTTGGAAGTTTATTATGAATTCACTCACATATTGTAAAGTCGATTCGAAATTGGAGTGGAGTGCTCAATTGACAGTGAATGAACAGCACCAAATCGGCAGACAATCGATCGACCAATCCAAACCCAGAATATGAATCAAGTGGCCAATCACATCCTCTCTTCGACCAGATCAACAGTGAACTAGTGTGCGACTGAAATTAGTGTTACCTTGGATGCTTTTTACATACCAAAAGTCAGTACAAAGAATTGATCGATAGATTTCGCGAATCAGCACAAAAGTCCAAATTTTTGGGTAAAAGGACAATAGAGTATTGGCGATTTGATACAAATTTGGGGAGGGGTGCAATCGAATCGCGCCGACCAAACCGATCCACAATCGAACTGATTGGTTGAATTTCATAGAGAAGTTTTGATTAGCTAATAATTTTGAGGTCATCTGAGGTAGCCAATTAAATCGATTTAAATTCCAACGAGAAACCACGCCACAACACGAAATTTCACTCGAAAGCACAATAAGCACTGGTACATACATACCTTTCAAAAGATCATTTTTTTGTGCTGCCAACAAATCCAGTCACCGTTGTATTCAAGAACGGACAACGTGGTGACGATGAAGGCAGTGGTGCAGCAAGCGTCACAGTCAGTGGTGAGCATCAACGCCGTGTTTGCAGTCAGCATTCTCGCCGTCTTCGCCACACTCATCCTCAGTCCTTCGTTGCTTCTGGTCGTGATTGGGACCACTTCCGTGGCTGAAATCAGCCGTTTTCTTTCATCGCACAGCCGTTCCGGCGATACTGTGGCTGTGTTTGCCAAGTTCGTGTGCATCTGGCCCCTGGGCATGGGCTCTGTGGTCGCTTTCGGGCAGCTCTCGCCCGAGACACAAGCGTCGAATCTGGCTTGGTTCTCGATCTATATCAATGCCGCGGTGGTGGGTAACATCGCCATGATGGGGTTTGTGTCCGCCGGGAGCACCCTTCGAGGCGTGACCCATCGCGTGGCATGCATTAGCCTTGTGCTTTGGCTCTTGCGTGAAATGCAAAGCGTACACTGGGCAACTGTGTCGTACCAAGATGGTTACTTCCTCTTCAATGCATCGCCCTTGTCGTGGGTCCTAGCGCACGCCTGCTACAGACTTGTGATGATGACCCTGCCTCCGTTTGACACGCTACGATACCTCGTCCTCGAACCCGCAAGTTTGGGACTCATGGCTGGACTGGCCACCGCAAATGGCGCGTCTGCCAGCCTCTGGTTTGGTCAAGCAGACACCCTCGTTGCCTCGACTGTGTGCTGGACAAGTGCAGCACTGGGTTGGGTCCTCCCGACGCCGAAATACCTGACGATGCGATTGCCAGAATCCCAAGCATTGGATGTTGGGTGTGCCCTCGTGCATGTTGTCATAGTAGTCGTCGCGACCTTTCACTTGTTCTTCATGAATCCTGAGTCCACAATATCCACGCTGGTACCGTATCGAGAATAATATGGACGCAATATTGAGATTATTTCGAATTCTCCGGAGACCATTAAGAGTACGTAGTAGTTTTAACACAAACGTTAGGACTATACTACACCAACTTGCGATTAATTTCAGCATTTTTTCACTATATACTGTATGTATTTCCACCAACCTCCCGTATATTTCACCGAATCGCCAATATATTTCGCCCAAACTGCATATATATCTGGTCGTACCGGTACTGTAGACTTGATTCAATATGCAGTAACACCGTTAATGATCCGTCAAGATACTAGTAGGGTAGAAAAATGCATAACGTCATCGTTACCGGTAGTTTCCCCCACCCTAGCCATCCCAGATCTGGCACGAGACGAGGCAGGCATCATCTCAAACCCAAGTAGTACTAAGCTTACTACAGTACTACCTGGGTACTCCGGAGTAGTACCACCCAAGCTATCCAACCAATAGGCCACATTCGTGCTTACTCCAGGTAGTATGCACCACCACGAAGGCATTAAGGCACCATTAAACAGAGTGTGTGGGGATGGCTCTTGCGTTCACGATACAGCCTGTACACCCTCGATCTTCCAACTTAAGAATCCTATCAGCAGCCTCCACATGCGACAATTGCCATCTGTAGCGTGATCATTCATGAATCTAATATGCCACATCACATGCAACCGTTTCCAGCCAATGGCCTTTGCTTGTCATAATAATTCGACCCAATCCAACCCGTCGGGCGGGATGCGTGGTTCATCTGCAAGAAAAACATGGTATTCGTGCCGCAACGAATTCCCACAGAGCTTGGAAAGCATTAGACGCCACATCGTTTTCAGCTCCATCGGCCCACGTGATGTTCATTTGATCAAATTCCGGCAACACGACACCAGGCCTCAACACATGCTTACTACCCACTTGCGAAGTTTGGCCATTGGCACTGACATGGTTGGAGTGCGGGCGTTGATCATCGCTTTGGTCGCGATTGTGATCTTGCTCATGGTGTACGGCGCATGGCAAACGAAGCGTGCCAACGACCTCCGGCGTCAACGAAGAGAATCCACCGCGGACACAGTGGTCATCTTGGAGATCGAAACCCCCAAGTCGCCAGCCTAATCTGAACCCGGTCTAATTTAACTATCTATTCAACGCGTTCAATCGTTTGTGTGACCATGGTTGGCATTGTGGTGTATTCATCTACATGTATACATGTATAATGCGATACTGTACTTCATGTCCAATTACGAAGTACACAGGTTTATTCAGGAGGCACAAGTTTTGGCAAAAAATGGAGGTGATATTTTTTGCAATCCGGATATCTGAAATTCATGTTAGGCTTTATACGGATATTGTTCGGATAAATGAGAAACTTATGCTGATTCCAGCGATAAGTTGCATTTTCCCCACCCGCCACACTTATACGTATGCGCGGGACGAACAGGGACTGTGAAAGTGATAATAGACCTCTTGTTCACTTACAAATTTCTTGATCAGTGATTGCCAATAATACTGTACATCAATATTTACATAGAATAATTAAAATGAGTGCATTTACAAACATCAACTAAGACCCGTCGCATTCCATTATAGCCCGAACTCGTTAACATTTATAGCGTAGCGGGTGCGCTGGAAGTATATGATGACGCGAAAGTCGTGTGCTTTCGCATTACGTACTGCTACGTGGAGCTTCATTACAGTATAGAACTGCCAACATCGTCGTGATGCCACTGCCATAAGAGAGAAAACAGGTCACCAGTGTTGAGGGAAAGTGCAACCACGCGCCGGGCGCGGCAGACACGAAAAGCAGCCACCGCGTGGACAGGCCGAACCCCGCCAGCGCCAACAAGAATTTGATCGAGTACCTGTGTTGGAGCGTGGTCATCGTGTCCGACTCGGTTGGTCCGGGCTCGGTCACGCACAAGATGCCGATGAAGGACACGACAATGTCGAAAGCGTGCACGACCACGGGGAAGAACACAAACGACACGGGGGACTCGATCGCGCCTTCCTTGGCGAGGGAAATGGCGCCGATGATCTCAGCCGCGACGCTCTCAAACAAAACGTCGGCGCTGCTCCCGACGCAGTCGACGGCCATGTCCCCAACCATGTCAGCAATCACCGACGGGTTGCGCTGGTCGTCTTCGGGGATGCCCTAACGAACTTACCGACGATATCGGCGGCGACTTCGCGGCCTTGGTGTAGATGCCCCGCCCAATTGCATGAACAGCGCCACGACCGACGAGCCAAACCCGACCATGAGCTGGGGGATTTCCGTGGCACTCATGACGGGCATGAATGCGGCATGCAGTAGCACGTGTAGAATGCTCACGCCCGCCACGAACAACGTGCTGTCGAGGACGGCGGAAAACGCGCCGCCTCAGAAGCAGATGAGCAGCCTCGCTGTACGAATGACGCGCGGCGCTCCTCCAGCAAGGTCTGCCTTTGTTGGCCATCAGTATATATTGAATGGGAATTATTATAAAGATTGCATGCTGTACTGTATTTGACTATGTTGAGCCTGCTGCGACATGTCTTAAGTATGCATGCACCCGAACCTGCAAACTGAACTCGACAGCTCGGTTCACCACAAGCCCAAACAGGCGTACCAAGAAGCATATGAGGACCTGGGGGAGATCTACGTTAAGCTGTGCGTGTCGACGGTGGCGTAGCTGGACGACTTGACCGTGCGGGAAACGGTGATGCGGGAGACACTTCCTCGGCAAATCCGTAAGGCCGACCATCAAGCCTACTTTGTAAGTAAATTACTCAATGAATTTAGCTTATAGTGACCTCTATGATACATCATTATGTAGAGATAATTATTGTGAACACGTAGATTTAGTCTCGGGCTGGTCAGTTTACATTGGCTCATGTTGTGTGGCTTTAAAAGTGGTTGTCTCAAATATAACATCCAAGTTAACCAACTTTGTTAACCATATTTGCTTCCAAATATAACATCACATAACATCGTTTTGATGTGTAGATTTTAAAAATTCTATTCACGCCATGATAAAAACAATAAAACGGTTTCTTGTTTCGAAGAAAAGTGCGCTTCCATGGAGCAAGATTGTCGACCAAATCACCAACCAAGATGCGACGACGAAGGTTTCTGTCAACCAGGTGAAGTAAGAACTCATCCGATCGTGTAACATTGCGATTATAGGCATCAGCTCCATCGAGTTTCAACGCTCTTTGCAAATCTAGCCTGTTCGTCCGAGGCATCATCCGCGCCGTAGTTGCTTCGCAGTACAGCAACGACCAACTTACCAGGCCGAGTGAGCGTGCGGCCACGTTGAAGCTTCGTGACAGCATTTTCAAAATTTGGGTTGACAACAATATTCTAAGTCTACTTCAAATATTTCATTTATACAACTCATGATATTTTGTACCAATGGAATACTCAAAGCTGGGGAAGTCAACGACTAGAGCATCGAAGAGAGTGCGAACCTCCCACATTGTACGTAGCGATGATTAATAACATCAAACCGGGCCTTACAAACGAACAGATGTGCTAATGACTGGCTGCTAAGCAATGTGGTCGGTCTCTTTCGATCGGTGGATCGAGGCTCCATCTTGCATAAAGACGAATTCGTTCCCGTACAAGAAGTGGGCAAAAGGGAACAGGTAGTCCTCGAGGATCCAAATCTACTTGGCAGAGTTCTGGTTGCCTTCCAGAAACGCAATCTCGCTCGCCCCATCAGCAGTAAATGCCGCCCAAACCATGACACTTCGTCCCCCAAACTTGCGAGAGAAGAAGGTCGAAACGGAGGTCACGCCAGTAGCATTGCATAAGGTCAGGGCCGTCCAAGTTGAATTTCTTCTCATCAGACCAAATGATCTTGGCCCAGTCGGGGGGGGACTCCAGGTGCTTTTTCGCATATTTGAGGCGCGCTGCAATGGTCGGGCCATTCTGCGTGCGTGAGGGTCGTGAAGAAGAGAAATACTATCGATGCCTGAGTTCCTGGGTCGATTGGTATAGTACTTTGCACTTTAGAGGGCGATGAGTGGAATGTCTTATTTTTTCTTCCCACACCGAAAAGGCTACCCAGTGGCTATACCAGTGTAAAGGATAAGACAGCTCCTATCGGGAGTTCCACCTAGTAGAGCTAGTTGTTGGCAATCGATGGATCTATTTTTAGTGGCAATACGTTCGGCAATACATAGGAAATGTCCAAATTACCGAATGTCTTAACATTTATTCCCGCACTGTATGTGAAAAATTATTTTTTATGTGAAAAATTATTTTTTATGCATTATCAAATCGACTCAAAATACATAATGCATATTTTTTTCAATTCTCGGAAATACATTATCATAAAACCCCTAACTATTTATGTTTTACTAGTATGCGTTATTTTACTGCGACGGGAGCTTCTTCAAGTACTCGTGGTACGCGCGGAAACTGGTCTTGAGCCCCCCGTTGTCCGCAATGGTTTCACCCAAAGAGATCTAGCCGCTGATGTTGCCCAACACAGCGCCAGTCACTTAGCTCTTGACGACAAAGTTGGCATAGTGGTCGCTAATGCACTGGGATTTCGTATTGACTGTGAACGCAGTTTTGGTGGCGTTCGACCACCATGGCACGGGTTCAAGTTTCCGTCGCCATCCAACTTGCGGCCGTAGTTGTCGAACCCGTGGGTGATTTCGTGTCCGATGACCATCCCGATGGCAAAGTTCTTGGAGGCGTCAAACAGGCCGTCAAAAAGCGGGTTTTGCAAAATAACGGCCCGAAACACGATTTGGTTCATGGTGTACCTGTACTCCGCGGTAATCTTATGGAGAGGCACGTCGAACTTTGGCGTGTCCACAGGTTGGCCGTTCAGCTTCAAGTTGGTGTCTGTAGCGACGTCACTTCAGTGGCATCATAGGGTTATCGATTAATGAGAACAGACGTCACTGTTGAGGTAAGTTTACGACCAAGCTCGATTGACGTGCGGCGTGCTCGGCCATGGACACTAGAAGTTCGTTCTGCAGAGCGCACGTATATATAGCATTAGATATAGTATTGTCAGAGAAGTCATGCATGTAGATAACACCAATCAATCAGTTTACAATTCCCTCTGCGTTATCAACTCCCTACAGTTGCTAGCACTCATGGTTGACAACAAGGACTTACTCCGAGGGGCATAGCTCGTAGGTGGTAAGGTTACTCTATCTAGCTCACGCGAAGGTTCAGTTGCGACCTTTCACGGCGGCTAGTGTTGAGTTAGTGATCGTTCAGGTGCTCTTTTATTACGACGGCACTCTCCTTAGTATACGGCATCAGGGTCGGTAGAGGTTGAGTCGACAGCTAATAAAGACATTTGTTGGTTGTGAAGTTTATTGTGACCGGACCCCCATTTTATGGGCAAGAACAAGGCGACGGCGGAAAAGAAGCTCAAGAAGGCGGCGAAAGAAGCGGTTGTGAGTGGGCGCGAAATCAAGCGCGAGCGAAACGATCTTAAGCGAAAGGCTAATCAAGTACCTGACCGTCTAGTTTCGTTTAAGACTATCCATTATCTCGACGAGCCTGACGTTGAGAATTTGGACGCGATAAGAAAGAGCCTCATCGAGAAGCTCCAAGCAACCCAGCGAGTCAACGAGCGTTTCAAGCGGGATCTGGTCCGACTTAACGGGACAGTCGGAAGTATCCGGATTAAGTGCGTTTTGGACAAAATCGTTGAAGTCCAGACAAATTTGGCAGTTGCGTCGAGTTTTTTGGCAGAAGAAATCAACTGCGCATTTTTGCCAAAACCGGTTCCGGTTGTTGAGAAGAAACCGAAGCTCAGCGAACAGAAGAATTGGGCGAATGTTTTGCTAATCCTTAATCAAGTGCTTCTTTTTCTAAAATATGGAGGAAGCGTTTGTGCGTATGATGGGTGCGATGGAGCAGCAGCAGAAGATGATCAATCAGCTGCTTGAAGCTCAAGCACAGACGCACACGGAGATGATGAGGGACCAGCACGCGCATCAAGAGCAGCAGTTGATTTTACATCAACAGTTGCAGGATGCAATGAACCAACTAGCGAGCCAACAACCGGTCGAACAGCAACGGGACACGGAACGACGAGTAGAAGGACTGTCTATGCCTGCATACCATGGGCACCTTAATGAAAGCATTGGGCTGTACATTCACCGTGTGAAGACCTTTTTCATGGCAAAGAACTTGAACTACGAGCAAAACGAAGTGGTCGAAGCGCGCTGTCTTGCGATGGTTGTGGCGAACCTCCAAGGACAGGCTGCGGCTTGGTACCAGGAATTGGCTTCACGGCGAGTCAATGGTGGCTTCAGGACTCTTGTCGACTTCGAACAAGCACTGCGTGAGGAATTCGAGCCTGATGATCTCCAAGAGCGCTTGCGGGATCGCTTGTTCACACTTCAGCAGCGCTCGTGCAGGGACTTATTCGAGTACGTGGAGAAGTTCCGCAGAGTGTGCACAGACGTTCAAGAGATGTCAGTTGGACAAAGTGACGTTTTTTAGCCGTGGTTTAAAGCTCAAAACCCGGGAGGAAGTGAAGTACCGGCAGTGCAAGACGTTGACGAGTGCGATCAAGGTAGCTCTGGAGTACGAGCGGGCACATGTGGTGTCGTTGTCGCAGCGTCATGACGAGAAAGGATCCACATCCTGCTCCTCCAGAGTCGAACGAGTCGGCGGACATGGAGGTCGACAACATCAACGTTCGCAAAGCCCGGAAGAAGGACCGCAGCAAGTTGCGCTGCTTCAATTGCCAAGGTTTTGGGCACTTTGCGGCTGCGTGCCAAAAGCCGAAGAAGAAGATCTCGGGTGATGGACCTCCAGGCAAGCAAAACAACCTAGAAGTCGAAGAAGCACCAAGCGACCAAGATGTGGAGTACATCACGTTTGGCGCCATGGAAGAAAACGGTGCTGAAGGCGTTGCGGTGTCGAAAGCGCAAGTCGGGCGAAGTCCGGAGAGCGGCAGAGCGCCATTGATGAAAAAGTTTGGCGTAATAAATGGAAAAGTCGTGAACATTCTTATTGACTCGGGAGCAACGAATTCGCTTTGTCGAGTCGGGTTGGGCAAAAATGTCATTCGCTCCAAGGCTGTTCGCATCTCGGGCTACGATGGACTGATGTCACCACTGACAGAGACGCGCGAATTGAAGGAAACGGTGCAGATTGGCACGTTCACGTTTCATGACACGCAGCTCACGGAATGGGACTTGAAGGATAAAGCGTTTGACGTCATCCTGGGCCAAACATGGTTCAAGAAGAACAATCCAGTCATCGATTGGCGCAAGCACAACATCGTGTCGGTTGACGAGGTCGTGGATGTCAATGCGTCGGCTGCTGAACCACCAGGATGGATCATGAAGCTTTGCCATGTCCAAGCGCAACCTGAGTACCCAGCTGAGATCAAAGCTGTACTCGACGAGTTCAAAGACGTCTTTCCGAAGGAGCTCCCGGATGGGTTGCCACCGGAACGTGGGGTGCAGTTTGATTTGAAGTTGAAGCCGGACGCAAAGCCTCAGAATCGCGCACCATTTCGACTCGCAAAGGTCGAACAGGAGTCACTGGACAAGTTCGTAGATAAGCTGAAGGCTAAAGGATGGGTTGAGTTGTCCACGAGTGATTGGGTTTCCAACATCTTTGGTGTCCCCAAAAAGGATGAGAACGGGAAGATGCCGTCACGTCAAATGTGGTTGAAGACGGCAACGGCAAACACGCCAATCCGTTGGGTTCTTGACTACAGGCATGTCAACTCCCAGTCGGAAATCCCCAAGATCCCATTACCCAACATCGAGGACCTGTTCAACAAGATGTTTGGATGCGTGGTCCTTACAAAGATCGACCTTGCGTCCGGGTACCATCAAATGCTTGTGATTCCACATGCACGCAAGTACATGGCATTTCGCACGCACAAGGAGATATTGCAGTGGTGCGTTGCCCTGATGGGAATGGCTGGGATGTCAGGAATTTGGTCACGCCTCATGCGTTCACTTTTCGACAAGTTCCCATTTGTCGTTGTGTACTTGGGTGACATTTGCATTTACTCCAAGTCTATGGAGGAACACACCCAACATTTGCGCATTGTCTTAGAAGTCCTGCGCAAGGAAAAACTGTATGCGCGGCTTGAGAAGTGTGCGTTTGCTGTGGACAAGGTTGACTTTCTGGGCCACACCATCTCTGCTGATGGCCTGCAAGTTGACGCAAGCAAAGTGCGCGCGATTGAGAAGTGGGCTACTCCCACGAATCGCAAGGAGCTGATGAGTTTCCTGGGTATGGCAGGGTATTACCGCAAGTTCATCGCCAACTACGCCAAGTTGGTGTTGCCGATCAGTGAGTGAGTGAGCTTGCGAAGGACAATGTCCCATGGCAGTGGACAGCGCAGCATGACAAAGCGTTTCTCGTCATCAAGGCGGCGTTGCAACAGGCTCCAGTGTTGCAACTGCCTGACTTTGACAAGCCGTTCATGATCACCACGGATGCCTCGGGCTACTGTTGTGGTGCAGTGCTCTCACAGCGGGATGCCGAAGGCGATGATCGCCCAATCGCTTTCCTCTCGAAGAAGTTTGGCGACGCAGAACGCAACTGGCCTGCTCATGAAAAGGAGCTGTATGCCATCAAGCTGGCACTGACCAAGTGGAGACCCTACGTCTATGGATCTCACTTCGACGTGTTCACCGACAATTCGACTTGTCACTGGTTTCTGAAGACTCCAATCTTAACGCCAAAGTTAACACGTTGGTTGGATTTTTTCAGTAGTTTTGACTTCACGTTGCACCATCGTCCAGGCAAGACGAACGTGGTTGCAGATGCATTGTCGCGCCCTCCACGCGCTGACATTCACATCAACACTGGCACAGTGCATCACAGCGATTCTTCATGTTACGACCGCTATCATCGTGTTCATGAGTGGACGATACGCGTCGCGGCCTTCAAGTGCATGGATGTCTGCACATTGCAGTTGTTGACGGACTTGCCTTCCCCGGGGGAGGAGTGCGTTGGTAGTGTCGAGGTCGAAGTTCCTCAACAACTCGTCATCCATCACGCGGAAGAAATATCGTACAGCATGGTGAAGATGGACTCGAACCTGAAAGAACGGTTCCTGAAGGCGTACGAGAAGACGAAGGAGTTTGCCAACGACAATAAGTTCGTAATGAATGATGGACTCTATTTCGTTAAGTCGAAAGACCAAGTTTGGAAGTTGTGTGTGCCGAACGACGACTACTTGAAAGGCGAGATCATTTCGCAGAGTCATGACACCAGCATAACGGCGCATCCAGGTGTGCGTCGAACGCAACTTCACATTGCACAATGGTACTATTGGGTGGGACTTGAGGACGACGTCAAGCTCTACGTCGCTACTTGCGAAACCTGTGCACGCTACAAGACAAGCAATGCCAAAGCCAACGGCAAGATGATTCCCATTAAGTCGCCAGATGAGTGTTGGCACACGGTTTCCATCGACTGGATCACGGGCTTGCCTGTATCCAATGGCAAGGATGCGATCATGACGTGCGTGGACAAGACGTCCAAACGACCCAAGTACTGTGCTACGACGTCGACTGTCGATGCTCCTCAAGTGGCCAAGGAGTTCTTCGACACAATAGTGCGGCACCATGGCCTACCGGCGGTCATTATCAGTGATCGTGACTCCAAGTTCACCAGCCAGTTTTGGCAGGAGCTCATGAAAATCATGGGAGTCAAGCACTTCATGACGACTGCAGGAAGAGCGCAGAGTGATGGAGCCACAGAGCGCCAAAATCGGACACTCGAAGATGCCTTGCGCTGCCAAGTCAGTTACCTCGGACATGACTGGTCAGAGCACCTCGGCACCATTGAGTATGCGCACCAAGGATTGATTCAAGCGTCGACAGGACTCATTCCATTCGAAGTGGACACGGGCAGAAAGTTGCGTAACCCCATTCTTAATCAAGTTGAAACTTTGAATGAGTACGCGAAGAACTTTTCCGAGCAACGTAAAGCATTAGTCAAGATGGCACTTGAAAACCTTGACAAAGCACAGGCTCGTCAAAAGAGCTACTACGACAAAAAGCAAAATTGGAGTTTCGCAAAGGGGAGTTTGTAATGCTAGCGACACGAAACGTCCCCATCAAGCATGCGAAGTTGGTGAACAAGGATGAGAAACCAAAGATAGTACCGAAGTTCATTGGTCCCTTTAAGATCATACAAGTAATCAACCCGAATGCTATCAAGTTGGAGTTGCCAATGAGCATGAAGAGTCTTCACAACGTCTTCAATGTCGATCGACTGAAAGAGTGTCCCGGCCAAACGGATCGGTTTACCAACCGACCCATACCCAAAGCGACTCCAATGCTTTTGGACGACAGTGGCCACGAAGTCTTCATCGTCGAAGAGCTGCTGAAGCAACGGCAGTTCAACCGCAAGAAAGAGTACCTCGTCAAGTGGCATGGCTTGCCCGATTACGAAGCGACCTGGGAACTTGAGCGGGACATCAAACATGTTTCCCATTTCAAGCGCCTGGTTCAAGATCTGCGAGCGAAGATACAAGCGGCGAAGTCGATAACCAGGGGAGAATGTAACGACGTCACTCCAGTGGCGTCATAGGGTTATCGACCAATCAGAACAGACGTCACTGTTGACGTCAGTTTACGACCAAGCTCGATTGGCGTGCGGCGTGC
>NW_009798268.1:1667219-1690972 GCF_000520075.1 Aphanomyces astaci | reverse complement strand
CGACAATTCGACTTGTCACTGGTTTCTGAAGACTCCAATCTTAACGCCAAAGTTAACACGTTGGTTGGATTTTTTCAGTAGTTTTGACTTCACGTTGCACCATCGTCCAGGCAAGACGAACGTGGTTGCAGATGCATTGTCGCGCCCTCCACGCGCTGACATTCACATCAACACTTGCACAGTGCATCACTGCGATTCTTCATGCTACGACCGCTATCGTCGTGTTCATGAGTGGACGACACGCGTCGCGGCCTTCAAGTGCATGGATGTCCGCACATTGCAGTTGTTGACGGACTTGCCTTCTCCGGGGGAGGAGTGCGTTGGTAGTGTCGAAGTCGAAGTTCCTCAACAACTCGTCATCCATCACGCGGAAGAAGTATCGTACAGCATGGTGAAGATGGACTCGAACCTGAAAAAACGGTTCCTGAAGGCGTACGAGAAGACGAAGGAGTTTGCCAACGACAATAAGTTCGTAATGAATGATGGACTCTATTTCGTTAAGTCGAAAGACCAAGTTTGGAAGTTGTGTGTGCCGAACGACGACTACTTGAAAGGCGAGATCATTTCGCAGAGTCATGACACCAGCATAACGGCGCATCCAGGTGTGCGTCGAACGCAACTTCACATTGCACAATGGTACTATTGGGTGGGACTTGAGGACGACGTCAAGCTCTACGTCGCTACTTGCGAAACCTGTGCACGCTACAAGACAAGCAGTGCCAAAGCCAATGGCAAGATGATTCCCATCAAGTCGCCAGATGAGTGTTGGCACACGGTTTCCATCGACTGGATCACGGGCTTGCCTGTATCCAATGGCAAGGATGCGATCATGACGTGCGTGGACAAGACGTCCAAACGACCCAAGTACTGTGCTACGACGTCGACTGTCGATGCTCCTCAAGTGGCCAAGGAGTTCTTCGACACAATAGTGCGGCACCATGGCCTACCGGCGGTCATTATCAGTGATCGTGACTCCAAGTTCACCAGCCAGTTTTGGCAGGAGCTCATGAAAATCATGGGAGTCAAGCACTTCATGACGACTGCAGGAAGAGCGCAGAGTGATGGAGCCACAGAGCGCCAAAATCGGACACTCGAAGATGCCTTGCGCTGCCAAGTCAGTTACCTCGGACATGACTGGTCAGAGCACCTCGGCACCATTGAGTATGCGCACCAAGGATTGATTCAAGCGTCGACGGGACTCATTCCATTCGAAGTGGACACGGGCAGAAAGTTGCGTAACCCCATTCTTAATCAAGTTGAAACTTTGAATGAGTACGCGAAGAACTTTTCCGAGCAACGTAAAGCATTAGTCAAGATGGCACTTGAAAACCTTGACAAAGCACAGGCTCGTCAAAAGAGCTACTACGACAAAAAGCAAAATTGGAGTTTCGCAAAGGGGAGTTTGTAATGCTAGCGACACGAAACGTCCCCATCAAGCATGCGAAGTTGGTGAACAAGGATGAGAAACCAAAGATAGTACCGAAGTTCATTGGTCCCTTTAAGATCATACAAGTAATCAACCCGAATGCTATCAAGTTGGAGTTGCCAATGAGCATGAAGAGTCTTCACAACGTCTTCAATGTCGATCGACTGAAAGAGTGTCCCGGCCAAACGGATCGGTTTACCAACCGACCCATACCCAAAGCGACTCCAATGCTTTTGGACGACAGTGGCCACGAAGTCTTCATCGTCGAAGAGCTGCTGAAGCAACGGCAGTTCAACCGCAAGAAAGAGTACCTCGTCAAGTGGCATGGCTTGCCCGATTACGAAGCGACCTGGGAACTTGAGCGGGACATCAAACATGTTTCCCATTTCAAGCGCCTGGTTCTAGATCTGAGAGCGAAGATACAAGCGGCGAAGTCGATAACCGGGGGAGAATGTAGCGACGTCACTCCAGTGGCGTCATAGGGTTATCGACCAATGAGAACAGACGTCACTGTTGACGTCAGTTTACGACCAAGCTCGATTGGCGTGCGGCGTGTTCGGCCATGGACACCAGAAGTTCGTTCTGCAGAGCGCACGTATGTATAGCATTAGATATAGTATAGTCAGAGAAGTCATGCATGTAGATAACGCCAATCAATCAGTTTACAATTCCCTCTGCGTTATCAACTCCCTCCAGTGTCGATGTTCACTTGAGAGATCTTCCAACGGTTGTTCAAATACGAATTCGAGTCCAACGTCAGCGTGGGGTACAACCGGGGCTTCTCGGGGCCACCCAACAAATGCACTAACTTGGACAGCTTCCTTTGCGCGTTGGCGCGGGTCGAGTTGTCCAACCAGTCGGTGGTCGCAATACCAGTCGAGAAGGACGACTCCAAGGCCCTGACAAGTTCGTCGGCCGTCATGGCCGAGTCAGCCGACCACACCGCGTCTACGAAGTACCGGCCCAATAGCTCCCCAACTGTTGTAGCCACTTATGCCACGCAGAACTTTTCACGAGTAGGTTCCACCTCTTCGCCATCGATCCTCTTGCCGAACAAGTTCCAGTTGGCCGTGAGGAATTCAGGGGTCAGGTGGGTGGACGAGGCGTGAATGAGCTTGTACTCCACGATGGTGCGGATGTCGTCCAACGTCGTGTTCTTTAACAATGCTTCCGTCTTGTCAAAGTAGGTCAAGGCGGTCAAACCCACCCAGTCGTTCGACCCACCGCATCCGTCGCGGACGTTGAAGCCGTTGCCCTTGAGCCACGAGCCAATGAGCAGCGGATACTTCTGGTCCAGTGGCCAATTTCGTAAAACCCACCCAGTCGTTCGACCCACCGGACTGGTCGTGGACGTTAAAGCCGTTAGCCTTGAGCCACGAGCCGATGAGTAGCGGGTACTTCTGGTCCAGTTGGTAAAACGTAAACGCAGTGTACGGAGACACAGCGGCCTCCGTCTCCTCGAAATTGTAGAGCCCGAAGCGGTGTTCACCGGCATCACAGCCGCCGCTTGTTCGGCAGTGAGCAAGCTAACTGCAAAACCGTTGCAATGTACACCTTGTAGTAGGCTTCGACGGTCGACCACTTGGAAGGGGTGGTGAAATACGAGCGAGACAGCGACAGGGGGGGCGGACACCGAAGAGGGCGTTCTTGGCTTCGTTGGCGTCATCAACACTGGCCTTGATGTCGACAAGAGAAAGGGATGCCGTTCTTGGCCAATTCACCAGGCACGACGAGGAGATCCAACGTGGTGTTGGCCGATCGAATGGCTTTCAACGAGTCGGCCAACGGAGCCACGCCAAGCGACGAGAGCGTAGCCGTGTCTAAACATGAGTTGTAAAACTCGCAAAGCTTGGTTTTGTTGTCAGACAAAATCTTCTTCAACACGGCTTCGTTTTGGATGGCGATCTTGAAGAACGCCGTATCGGTGCTGGGTCTATCCGGGGGGATCACAGCATCCTTGTGCCACGCGCCACACGCATATTGATAAAAGTCGTCGCAAGGGTTTGCGGGGTAGTCGATCAGCTTGGTCACGTACTCGGGGAGTTCCGTGACGGAGCCAGTCGTGGCAGCCGACTATGCGCTGAGGAAGACGAAGACTTTGTCCATCGTAGTGCAAAAGGAAAATGGAGTTGGCCAGTAAAAACGAACCAGGCGGGCAAGTCGTTCAACCCGATCCACCGAATTCCCATCGTTAAGGGAAATTAGAGTACCGGTATATTCGTTGGGTTAGTAGGGACCTTTAGCAAGTCCGCAATCCTCGCTTTCCAGACTTGAACTTCGATTCGAATTCCGAAGATTTAATACTTTGCTCGAAAACCAACCTGGAAAGTGGGGAAGTTTACAGGCTTTCAGCCCTGAAGTCCATGAAGTGCCATAGCCAATCAAAATGAGCTGTGGCAGGATAATCAACGTCAACCTTCCACCGCTCAATTTGATTGACCATGGGAAAGCCCATTCAAAAGCAGCTCGCCTGGAGCACCGAGATGGACCTGAGGTTCTTCGTGTTGAGCCGTACGACGGCGAGTACGGTACACTGACTCTGCGTTGGAAGACTGTCACCGCCAACATCTCTGCGTGCTTTGAAATGGGCATTCCACACCGCTCTGCCCGAGACCACAACGAGTCCATGTTGGAAACGTTCAAGTCAATCGACAGGGTGTAACGAATGTGGGGAACGGGCAGCGAAGAAGAGGTCACGGAGCAAGTTCAGCTGTTGCAGGACCTTGTCGACCGCCGCGAGGCAAAGGATGAAGCAAAGAAGGCAAAGAAAGAGAAGGACCAGAAACGGCGTGAGTCAAGCGAGTTGGAGTGGTTTGGATTCGGTAGTTGATGTCTCGCGGCAGGTTCAGGCTGACTTTTACACTCATCACCAGAGCTGCTGCTAAGAGGACTTCGTCGTCAGCCACGCTCACGAGGTCAAGACTCGTATCGGTCGGGACTGGGATGGCTGACGCGACATCCGCCGCATCGATTCCCATTGTTTCGTCGTGGTGGCTGGGACGGCTGAGGCGACATCCGTGTCATCTGCGATTGCTTGGACGGGAGGTGGATTCGAGAGGCCTTTGCTCATTCAGGTGTGCTGGATTTCTTGGTTTGGCAGGAGAGTTACCCTGCTTCTCCACCATTTTTGTGACGGTCGTAGGGGTTAGACGCACAAAAGATACGAAGGTCCGGGGGTTTGGACTTCAGGACCGGATACTCTCTGCTTGGCCAAGAAGAACACAGCAAGAAAGGAGTAGATCTAATGTTAGGCAAATGTAAAAGTGAACTATCTAAAAGCTAGCTAAAGCTGACGACCTTTGGGGAAAGGTCCTGTAGAATAAAAGGCAAGACGGTCGAATTCGAAGGTAGTCAGCCCGTCGAATAATATACCTTTGCGATGGCAGTACCACGATGTGGTATAGTAGTACAAGGCCATGCTCCAGCTCCGTCACAGAAATAGGGCTAATACCGATGCGCATCTTTTTTTTGAAGTCGACAATTGGCCAGTATTGTAGAACCTGTCCAAAGGACCATTCCACACTTATTCGCACCCGACTCATACTTTTGTTCACTCTGCGTTGGGCTTCTGTCAAACGTGCTCCACCAAATGAGAAGCCAACTGGTCGGGATAACCGTAAGCTGGGTCACCGAACACGACGAATACTTGGAACCGAGCATCCCGAGCAATAACATTTTCCAAGTTCGAATGGCGCAGTATTATCAGGTCATGCCGACGACCTTCAATTGGCCCAAATGCATGGGCAATGATTCCATCGGGGTTCACCAGGGTCTGGTATTTGACGGTATGGCGTCGTTTGTGCCCATTGTACACTGTCCGCTGTCGCTCGTTTCCCTCCGGCCGGCGGCACTCTCGTACGGTCCCATCAATAAATGCCCATACGTTGTGAACTTTGGCTCCTTTTGCTACAACCGCTTGGCTGAACTCGTGCAATTTGCTGATACGGTCGCGGTCTAGAAAGATGATTTCGGCAAAGTTGGAGTAAATGTGATCGAGCATGTGCAGAAATATGTTGCAAAGGCCACTTCGAGAACGCCCAGACATAGTGATAAGGTCGGACCGTCGATGGGAGACTACAAAACGGCGGAGCAGGATGCAGAGAGCCTCGACACCACTTCAAGTGGTTTGTTCTGGGGTAACGACGCGTGGTGGGATTCGAAGGACAGTGACAAGGGATCGCAGGGTTGACTTGGAGAAGCGGAACTTGGCGAGGCAGTCGGCATCGGTAAATGTGTCCAATGTGAATCTCACTAGGTATCGTTAGCTGAGTACTGTACTATAGCATCTACGGCGCGATAGGGCAAACTTGAGACGCAGAGACACTCTGCTGCGATGGATCAGTCGCTGTTGCTCAGGATGTTGGGTACGCATTACCATCTGTGGTCAGTCCAAGTTCGCCTCGGAAGGACAAGTACAACTGTACATCTCTCGGACGCAACCCTAGGACACAACCCTCGGACGCAACCCCGGGAACCGAAACAGTTGTTCTAGATTTATACTACCTTCTATGACCCTTCATAAGGATGCTTAGCATTCATCTTAATACAGTAGTAGGTAGGATTGTTGTCCATAGGGTTGGACTCGAAACGAGTTTTGATGTGCTCAAAGAGCTCGAACGGACACGTAGTGGCCTGATAGAGGCGGCGGAGGTTGGTGGAGATGGCTGATACCAAGCCTCAGAGCGTTGATTCGCCAGTTTCTTGGTCGCCTCGAGGGCAATGACCTCACGTTGGTTGGCGGTCGTGCGCGCCTTGATCTCAGCGAGACGCGCGTCACGATCGGTCGACGACAGAGTCGGGTCGACAACATAAAGCTCAGAATGCTCGACTTGATCGAGCTCGAGGTACATCTTGCTGATGTTGAGCGCATCGATACGATTGCCTTGAGGGACATAGCTTCGTAGAGTAGAACTCAGCAAGGTCTTGGGACGTGGCTTGGGACAAGAAATTCGTTTACCAGAGCGTGTAGGCCAGGGGACGGAGGTCATCGAGAGGGGTGCCAACGAAGCGCTGCACAGAGGAAGGAAGGAGGCTCATAACCTGTCAAGAGGGACGATAAAGGGGGTAGCACTGAGGAGGGACGACGACGAGAACACTTGTGTGGTTCGAGGGCAAAACTAAATTAACGGACTGCTTAGCTACCCTATGATTGGGCAGAAACAGTCTGGCTTCTACAGAGAAAGAACACCGGAAAATTCCGGATGACCGGATATTATCCGTAAGTGACCGAACCTCGGCGAAAGAAGGCCAAAGCAAGAACGGCCAAATTGACAAAAACGAAGAATAAATTTTTTTTAATTATCATTTCGGCCACTATCGATGCGATCCATGTACAGTACCCGTACATCGGAATTTCGACCATGACAATGCAAAAAGCGATTCATATCACTAGTCTCGAGTCCATGGTTCTGCGCAAGGACATCAAGTTCGACTACTTCGTCATCTACGTTGTCTTCACTACTTACGATGTTTGACAAAAAGTTGACTCCTATATCTTTACTGTTAGTTGGCGCATTTGTATTATCCACTTTTACAGCTTTTGTACGTCGCTTCCCTGAAACGACGCCGTGTTGCCAAGACTATTCAGGGACACCCTCCGTTCGTTGCAACACAGTGGCTCGCTTCTTCGAAAGCTACCGGATGGCAGACTCTTGACGGCGTATGAACGGGCTATGGCTCGCACCGACTGCATGCGCGTACCAGCAAGTTCATCGAGTATGGACAAACGCTCGACTTCGGCAAGGAGTTCGCCTCCCCCACGAACCATCGTCGAAATGAACTCTGACCACCAATGCATGTTTGATGATACAGTAGTGTTGTATCTACACTACTTTGTCCTGATTACCAGTACTTACTATCAGTATTAAAAAAATTGTATTTCTATTGTAAAATGTAACTCGACTAACCACCGCCTGTGCAGGCTGTGCGGAGTTAAGCGAGAACTTACTGTATATTAGTGTGATCTGCAAAATTATCATTTTAGATTAGTGTGGAATATCCTCCCTCCAAATACTGTTTGAACAGAATCGGTTCAAACTTGTTCGACCACACTGCACGGCTTCAGAAGGACTTACTAGTAGTTCCAGTCGTATAGTCGTATGATGCCCTCCATGGATAACCTGACTGATCGATGGAGGGCACCATACGACTGGAACTAAGTCCTGAGGAAGGCCAATGCCAATCACAACCAGTACATACATGGGTGTACGAGTACTCTATTCCACATGCTCGACTTCAATTTCTCATCGAGGTGGCTTGACGTTATCCGTTACTAGTAGTGGATACACCTTGGTCAAGGATATTCGATATGGGAATACGGTTGGTTGCGTTGAAAGACCTGTACGCCTGGTCTTCACTTCACTGTCAATGGTTGACACTTTTGGCCAACTTCATTTTGTTTTTCGCTGTACGATGGTCAAAGTCCTTATCTTCCTGAGCGCGTTGGCCACTGCCGCTACGTCTGACTCCGTCACGGAACTCTCCGAGTCTGTGGCCAAGCTCGTCTACTACGTACTCCGGAAACCCCTGCGACGGCTTTTACCAATATGCGTGTGACACGCGAGTTAAGGGTTCTCCAAGATCTCCATCCAAAACCAAGCCGTGTTGACGAAGATTTTGTCTTGCAACAAGCTCAAGCTTGGCGAGTTTTACAACTCATGTTTGACTGGGGTTGGACCTCCTCGTCGTGGCTGGTGAATTGGTCAAGAACGGCATCCCTGCCTTTGTCGACATCAAGACCAGAGTCGACGACAATGATCCGACTAAGAACGCCCTCTTCGGCTTGCGACGCCCCCTGTCGGTGTTTCGTACGTACTACACCACCCAAATCTGTTACATCTCGCAGCGTAGCTCTACAGTGTCTGCTCATCTAGTTATTGGCTGACAAAGGCAGCAATCAACGAAATCAGTTTTTTGAGGGTACAAAATTCATACACCTCATTTGCACTCTAACATGCATTGAATCGAATAGAAACCGTTTGGAACTACAGTACTTAGTGGGATGGGTAAATCTAAACATGGACACTTTTCGACAAATTAAGCGATTGAAAGTGATTTATTCGTCGAACGGTGGCCACGGGTTTCGGAGTCCTTTATAGGGTCGGTATTGTCCTTGAAACCTCGTTGAATGTGTCCTGCATGACGGAGGGGCTTCCACGAAGCCATAGATTGTAACATGACATCTCAAACTGCATTCTGAGGTGTTTTATATCAAAAAGAAAACTGTACCTTTCTCATATGGCCAGGCCCAGAAACCAGTCGATCCAGTTTTTTCCAGCTTTCACTTGCTGCATTGAAAGATGTACGACAATTCTCATACTACACTTAATAACCTCATATGTAGTCTATTGGCCGAACCAAACTCCATGTCCCACAGCTTATGCAAGAGATTGTGAAAGTTCACAAGTTCGAGTCCGAGCTCGAAAAACCATGGGTAAATAAGCCAACTTTATCCATCCGAATGAAGACCCACTTCAACCGACTGCTATCTCGTGGCGCTCTCACCGTTCGTGATGTGCCACGTCAAGTCCCTGAACGTTGGCATGTCCGCCACGAATCACAGGTGATTGACACGGGCGAAGATGATGACATAGGCATTCACCTACCTCTTCCTCCTGGCCGGGCGCCGCTTGCAAGGTACCTTGCTCTCTTCGAATTGCACGAACAACCTGCGAGTGGATGGATCGTTGTTCGAACCCAAGACCCAACTGCCTTGCGGTGCGATTGTCTGCTTTGGATTCGTGGCGCCATTTGCAGCCATGTGCTGGGATCAGACTTCCAAGGATGAGTACACCGCCCTGGCGACTGATAAGCCGTACGAGACGTGCAGATGCTGAAGACTAGCTCCATTATCAGGTTATCGGCCGTCGTTTGCACGTTGCCTGATATATCATGTTTTCCGGTTAGATAATACATTTTTTATATTTCGTATTTGTGTAGCATACTATTTGCAAGTACGATAGTTTGGGACTCTATTTTGTACAGAACATTGGTGTGATATTATATTAGACAAGCTGAATTAGAGTATAGAATGCTAATAAAATACTGTACCAGAGCCACCATGTTAATGCCTGGAGTAGTCGGGTTATTCCCACCTTAGTCAAGATTAGATGCTTTTGAACTTGTCCATACATAGAGGGCAGTAGCCCATAATGATGTTCCACGCGCACCAAGTATAAACGAAGTTAGTAAATTCTTGACTATTTGACCACCCCCCCCCCGAAGGAGTAACAGCGAACAAACAGCTCAATGCGTACTCAATACTGGACAGATCGAATTTAGTAGCTACAGTTACGTACTCCCACTCATGAAATCACGAAACTTAGGTAGAAATAGCCAATCACATGCTCTGAATTCTTTACAATAGCCAATCACATTGAAATGTGAGTTTAATAACCAATCACATTGCTCATAGTCACATGTGTCCAGAAATTCTCATAACGCACTGCCTGCCGAAGTGGATCTCGTTGTGTAACATACTCTATATTCAATTCAGCAAATTTCATGTGTCCTTCAGCGAGAACTATGTGCGATTCAGCAATTCTTATGTGACTCTCAGCAATTCCTATGTGGTCCTCAGCTATTCTTATGTGGCAATATTTTATCCTCACTCGCTTCTTGAGGGAATCCAGTGTCCGAGGGTAAACTTGAAATCCCAGCATAAACCATGCCGCCCATTCGGCATCAGTTACCTCTTCCGGAACCTTCCCCATGTCCCACTCAGCCACGCATTGTTTAGTCGCCGGCTCAATGCACGCACTCAACGGTATCAGAAATGGTCGACGCCGTTCGCGGTAAGGGCATTCGTCTGGCTGATGTACTGGTTGTACGACACCATGAACGCTCGTTGTTCTTCCTTCGTAGAACCCTTGAAGATCGGGTTATTTGGGAGGACTGGTGCGTTGTGAATGTATACATCGCCTTGACCCATGTCCCAGTCTTCGGTATCAGGGGCAGTCACACCGGGAACCGCCCCAGATGGCCCAAACACAGGAGGCTTAAAACTTGATAATCCACCAAACGGCCACGCCTCGTCGACCGCCACCGGTTGGCGTCGGCCCTGTGGTGCCCGGAACAGCCGATATACGGCCATCTTGCTCCGCTGTCGTTTACAATCACCCGGTCGGCCAGGAAAATTCTTGCCGGCTACCGGACTGTCTGAGCGGCCTGACCTTGATCGATCGCCATCCAGGGAGCTCCGCGTCCTCTGCATGTACGCTTCGCTCGTGCCTCGTTCCATGCTCTAAATCGCTAGCTTGTCAAAGACAGCTAAATAATTCTTGGTTGTCTGCGCCGGCTTGCACAATCAGCTACCGTGCTCACGACGGTAGCCTTCGATGACAAATCCAAAAGTGTCTTCATTATCGTTCAGGTTATGCGCCCATCAACCAGCGAATCACTTCGCTCTAATCCAGGCATCACAGTCAATACACTCACAGTGTACCGAGGGAGCTTCGGTAAGTCCTAGCCTGGGCCTAACAGTAAATAGGATCCACTTTGGGACTAGTTATTTGCTCCCTCGGCGAGACTTAAACTAGAACCCGACTGAACTCACTGTCAACTGCACACACATTTGCACGGGTAGTTGATCCGAGGCACGGCCGAGAACAACGGTTGCGAGCACGTGGAAATGAATTGCCATGGCGGAAAGAGCCAGTCCCGCCCATAGCGAAGTCAAACATGGCGCAAATATTCCTGTTTCACGCCGTTGAGGTCTGCAACTATGTGGGATGACACAGTTGATAGTAGGCGAGTAGGAATTGCGTGAATACGGGCCCGTGGACCTCTTCCGCACGATGCACTCATCGGACCGGCGTTGCATCCTTTGTTGGGCAAGAAACAGCCAAATCGACTTGCCGTCTGAGGTGGGAATATTGTCTCGGACGGCTGGTGGAATGCCCACCCTACCCTAGAGTGCTGTGCAGTGGAATGCTGGCCGATGCTGTCGGATTGCACCGTACTAGTAGTCGAGTGTCGTGTAGGGTTGTGTGATGGACGGTGCGGATGGGCTAAGATACGAGGTACGCCTGCGTTATTCACATTTGTAGCTGGTATGAGGCTGGCCCGTCGATGTCGAACGTAGTGAAGGACTGTGTGTGAACGGCAGGGCGACGCGCGATTGCGATGCCAAACGAGTGAAATTGATCGTCCAAACATGCCACAACTACGGGGACACTGAGGGGGGCGATTAGGAACGTCGATTGAGAGCGGTGCAAAATCGTTTGGCGCAACTAAAGTATTGGGATGCTGTAGGAGAGCCGTAGGCAGCTGGGAGGAAGAAAGCGTCGAGGCTGTCAAGCGCATCCAGGATGGCTTGAGCGCTCTGGTGGCGGAGCGGACGGGGTGGTGACACTGAGGCCAAACAAATCCGCGGGTTGATAGCGGTATCATCGTTCCACGTTCGTCGCTCATGGTCGGCGAGCGGCAAAAAATGGGCTACCGACAGACTGCCAGACCCACAGAAAAGGTCATACAGGTAGGTGAATATGCCGGGTGAATCCGATCTATGCGTCGCATGAGAGGCTCCTCATGAGTTCCTTTGGAAGGAGGTGCGCCAAAGATGGCGAGGTTAAGCTACTATGAACTGCCCGCTATGTGACAGTGGGATTAAAGGTGAATTGGGTTGGTTTTGTCGAGAGCAATCAGTCAACACAGCCTCGGCAAATGTCTGCGAGGGTACGTGTGATCGTGCAGCGTCTCGCGAGGCCCGTTGTGCTTGGGAAGGTGCTTGGCCATCAGTCAATGGAATGTATGGAGCTACTAATGGAGACGGCATGGGAGAAGGTAGCACCTGTTGCAGAATTGCATCGATGTGCAGTTACGGCTGCAGGAGTTGGTGCCGATACGGGGGTAGTGCTGGTGGACGCAATGGGGAAGCTTACAACAGTTGCGGATGCTGAAGGTTGCAGCACCGGGTTTGGGCGGAGAGCACGAATAAGCAATGGGTCATCACAGTGAGATGAACTCAGCCGACGATGTGATTCGGTAGTGTTTTCGCCATCGATCACAAAAACAAAATCGATGGTATGCTAAAGAGTTGTCTGCCGAGTTTCACCAGTGGCGTGATCGGTAAACTTGAGAATGTCGTCGGTCAGGGGCAGGGTCTCCGGGGCAACGAGGCCGGACATGATCGCAGGTATGTCTGAGTAGCAGGCAAATCGCCATCACCCGCAATACAACATGTAAAAATAGTGTCATTAAAGACCCGAATTTGAGCTGTAGTGAAAGAAACATCAGCATTATGTGGGCCTGCCTGAAGACATTGTTTAGCCAACATGGACTCAAAGATAGGTAATATAGGCTCAAGTTGAGCCACCGGAATTGAGTAATCGGAGGATTGCGTAGTTTGTGTGACTGTGCAAGAGACAGGGTCGTAAGCGGTGACCTGACAATGCAGCCACTCCTCATTACTGGTGCAGAAAGCACGACGGCATATCCAAAGGCCAGTGCCCGCCTGTACCTCAACAACGTCTACGATGGGGAGAGTTCATCTTGCAAGTGCGATGGAATCGCGAAATTCGGCGATCCCGTTGTTTACGCGGACTTGCCCATGCACGTAAGTGACGGTGACACGACTGTTTGCCCGTAGGTATACGATTCGAGGTTGCGGCACGGAAAGTGCTCTGGTTGCACACGAACGAGTTGGTGTACGCGGTACATAGCTGTGGTAGAGTTTAAACGAGGTTGGTCGGCGAAAATTAAACACTGAGACTACTGGGAGCTACGTCGGTTGGCCCCGGCGACTGTTAGGGTGTCTAATTTCTCCGCCAATCACGGCCGAAAAACAGGCTTCGGTTTCACCAAAATCACCAATGGTGTGCTTGAAAAAATGAATTTCGAAGTACGATGGAAACGATTCTGATTGGCTCCGTTTGTTTTGAATAGTTACTTCGAAGAGGGCAAATACGGAGCACAAAATTGCGCGCAGCGGAGGTCGTGTGCATAATTTGTTGCAGGCGATGCCTTGGCAAGGAGTAAGATCCAAGCGTGCACGTCACCGAATGTCCAATCGATACTTCTCGTCGGGAAAAGCGGCAGGTAGGCCCTAGGTTGTGCGGCTACCCGGACAAGGCCTGTACAACGACGAAGTACTTTTACCAAGAGTTTTTATGCGCAGTACGTCAATTAGTCAGTGCGATTTGGGTCGGGTTAAGGCTTAACCCGGCCCAAATCGCACTGACTAATTCGCAATGACTAATTGACGGGGTTAAGCCGAAACCCGACCCGAATCGAAATGACTACTAGTAATTGACGTACTGCAGAAGCGACCTTACCGCTATATGGTCGCTTCTGCTAAAAGTCCAACTGTTTCACCTAACGTTACCACCACAATTATATGATGATAAAACCGAGTACGAGCGCAACCATCTTGATTGAATTTTGGGGCAAAACTAAACACGAGCGTGGTGGAAACGAAACTGATTTGCAGAATTGTGACTACGAGGACTCGACCAAAACACATCAGATTATCTACCATCTACGTTAGCCCCTACTACTGTATGTCTCGTTCATTCTATTTTCCGCGCCCCCAGCTGCGCATTGTCGAACGAATACACATGAATCTGATCCTTGGATCCCCCTGCGGCCACGAGCGCTTCTTCTGTGGTTGCGATGAAGTCAGCAGGGCCGCACACGTACAAGTCGCTATGCGCAAGATTTGGCGTAATGTCTTTGAGCTTGTCGGCCGAGACAGTTGGCGCATAGTGGATAGAACTGGATTCCCATTCGATGGGCTTTCCTGTTGAGGTCACCGCAGACGTGTACGCGTCCACGTCGGCTTGGTTGGGGGCCACCTGCAACGTCACGGCGCTGCCGTAGAACGTTTCTCGAACGCGATATAGTCCCTCCAGCATGACCAGGAATGGCACGCACCCCACTACATGACTCACAAACACGACATTTGAGGGAATGGATTCGGGCGAGTCGATCTCAAACCGGACGTTTGACTCAATCCATTACAACTTGACGGTTGCTCCAGTCGCATGGGTGACGAGCCAGTGCGACGACGCGCTCACGTCGTCCACGACAATGTCGATGGTGTTGGTCCCTTCGACACTGAGTGAGGCAATCGTATAGTGCCGCTTCACTTCTCCCCCTTCGGCGACAGGCAGCCCCAGAAGAATCGCATCGCCCGGATGGAACCGCAAGTTAAAGTCAAAGGTCAACGTGAGTCGCTTGGCCGTCGCTGAAATTGGCTCCGACTTGGAGATCGTCGCGGGCAGGCTTTCTGTGATCTCGACCGGCTCGTTGTTTAGGATCACGGGGAGCATCACAAAGTAGATCAAGCTGTACGCAGTCAGGTACGCCGTAGAAATATCTGGAGTCCACTTGTCTCCGCTCACGATTTCCAGCGTTTGCAGCAAATTCTGGCCCACCACCGTGTAATGGTCCTTCTTGGTCCCGTACTTGAGATGCCCTTTGGCCAGTCCTTGGGCCGCACTCACGATGTTGGCGCCGTTGATGACTGTGGCTAGGGTCTTGATAATCCCCGCCAACGACTTGCCTTGCACGGTCATGCTGGATCGAAAGATCGGACGCAGCGACGGCGCCGTCTCGAACAAGACGTTGTAGAACGTCCGATAGAAGAACTTTGTCGGCGTTAGGTGCTTGACCGCGTCAAACGCCGAAGTGCCCTGGCAGATGGCAGACCAATTCTCCTTGATCAGAGCTTCGTGCTGGTGGGTGACCACGGGGCGTTTGATGTCAAATGGCATGTCGTTCTCAAAGCGGGAAGCGAAAGGCTCCGTGAGCCCAATGGCGCCATCTTCGGCAACGTAAATGATCTCAGCGTTTTCAACAGACACAGCTCCTCCCATGCGTGTTTTGCAGGGTGTTGTTGGATGGGTACGCGTGAACGAAAAGTTGGCGTTCGATGCCAAATAGAAGCCAGGGGCCTAATTTGAAGCCGCCGCGCAAAGCAATGGCACTGTTAAGTTCACAACGGATACACTTGAGTTTACAATGGATACACTGTTGAGTTCACAAAGGATGCAATGTTGATATTACTTGTACATAGTATGCCGATATGGCTCCAAGTATGGCGAGTGCACCAGTTGTTTTACTACCATACCGTATGCGCAAATGTATGCTGAAGTGTCCCACTTATGCAGTAAACAGTAAGTTCGAGAAATTGAAGGTCGCCTTACAGTTAACTGTAAACACCCACATGATTTTGCTGTTAAGGGCCCGTCTGGATAGCACTTTTATTGAGAAATATCGCGATAATTTTGCAAATATTCAAGAATCTCAGCGACTTCAATTTGGCGTGTCTGGATGCCATTTCTTAGCCAAGTTATATTCCATAATTTTATCAGAAATATCGTAAAAACCACAAGAAATAATATTCTACTCATGAGTAGAATATTTTGACGATATTAACAGTGCGCGTTGAATTGACAGGGCATTTCGGAATGACAAAGGCCATCGTGATTGCCTTCCTACGTCGATGGCTCATCCGCCGCCGCCTGGCCAAGGAACTCTTCGCCAGACAGATGGTGTACCACTACCTCGCCTTCGTCCACAAGACACCAAAGAGGACGTCCATCCTCAGTGGTCCTCTCTCGGTGGACGAAGTCCTCTGCGGCTCTGCGCTATCCTCTGATTGGCTGTTCATTTCCGCCCTTTCTTTTACTCTATGCATCCAGACACACCGCCCAAAATCATTCTTGGATCTTGAAACCCAAGAATTTCCTGCAATGTCGAAAAATGTTTTTTATTCAATATTCCAATATCCCATAATATTGGTGGGTGGCATCCAGACGGGCCCTAATAACAGTAAAGTCGAAGTTTAAGTCGAGTGGGAAACCTCGGATACAGGGCTACCCGCGATAAAGTGTATCCAGGTGGCATAATGCATACAATAGTATACTAAGTAAGGTAATTCATCAATTGTTGACACGGCACCAACAATTGTGGGACTGAGTAACTTTTAGCCAATAGCATCTCGATATTTTGTGTTGGCCTTGTATGATTGGGTATAATAATATTCGTCTCTACTAGTGTATTTTATTACACGTCTCAATATTGAAGTCTGGTCAGTTTTTTTTCAATCTCAAAGAAAAAACTACAAGTATTTAAATAGAATGTCAACTAGAAAGCCTTGACGCTGTCCGGCCATACATGCCTACGAGAGCGTCGCGGCAGTTGTGCATAGATACGTGATACATGGAAGTACCCAGTTTAGAGCCATCGCTACCATTGCCGAAGAAGCAGCAGCGTATTAATCCTCGCAACGAGTGGATGGCCTCCACTATGGCGCTACTGTTGTGATCCACAGCAGTGAATTAAAATGTGGCTGCATTTTTTTACGCTGACTAATTAAATTCATGTAAAAAATTATTTCATAAATATTGCGAAATGCATGCAATTATATTTTTGATCAAATTATTTTGCATATTAATTTAATGTTATACAAACATCAATGTTTTTAAGGAGTGACATGAATTGGTTCACCTCAAAAGTCGTGCTCAAAACATTTAATTTCGATACAAATCTGAAATTTAGTCCAATCATGCTCGATGATACGTCAAAAAAATGGTGGCGTTTTAAATTCCCTTGTGGTGCTATCAGCATTAAAATAATCGTTTTCGTTCTCGAGCTACTGGGATTTGAAGTCATGGCCAAAACTTGACCAAAAACCGTGTCATTGATTGATGCATTACCTTACAGTTAGTATTATGTTTTGGGGCTTTGCCCAGGCAAATGGGTTTTCCAAAATTTCCCGTAGGGGCCTGGGGGGTTGCTTCAAATCCAATATTGCGAGGGGGGTTATACAGTACGTAATGGCTATTAGTATAGAGGTGCAGGGGTTGCAATCGTTGCTATTCTAGCGATCTACATACGCAATCAGCTAGTCTTGATGTCGTGAATGGTGATTATAACCTCGTAAATGGTAGTTGTGTGCTTTTACATGTAGATAAGCCACAAGCAGAATCGTTGTGGAGGGACAGAAGGCTGTGGGGGGTCGTAAACGATGTAGGGGTTGTAATCGATACAGCTGTAGCGATTTACATGCAGCTAGTCGCGCATAGTGACTGAAACCTCTATGTTCACATGTGGATTTCCCACCACTCTAACCCAAATTTCTAGAGTTTACACGCATAACTTGTCGTTGAGCTCCACTTGTAATTTTCGCACAAAGTCACATTGAACACACATACTGCACTGTAGTGAACACACATACTAGTACAGTACATAACACATAACGTTACAATGGAATATCTCTCAAACGTCAAATTGCCAGCTCAACTGCTGGCATGGTTTAGGACTCTACAGATACAGTAGAACGCTTGCCTTGCCCTACTGTACTATACGTACAGTACCGTATAGTAGATGTGGACCTAGTGAGCAGCGTATGTGATGTCAAAGTGGGACGATCGGTGCGGTGGACTGTGCAATGATGTCCACGAGTGCGCCAGACGCTGAGCGATAGTTTCAAAGGTCGCGCGCGAGCAACGCAGGTACCGAACAAACCAACCGTTCCCTGCCACTACTGGACTTTACGGCGGGCCAGACAGATTCACCCCCAGCGACGTAGTCAATCACAGGTGCAGCCGGTAAGGTACGACCATCTAGCAACGCAATCGTCACAGCGATGGTAGCCACCGTGCAAATCAACGGAACGAAGTTCATCGGAAGTGTGTGAGTCCATCAAGTTTAATTGCAATATTATTACCCAATCAGTTGCGTAAATCACAAAAGCCGATGGAATTGGATTTGATTGGCTGAAGAACATAAAGCCGCTGAAGTAAAAGTCGCTCCGAACACGCCATTAAGGTATTACATTACGTAGTCCTTCTTGGGGTGATCTATCTTATCCAATCAAATCAGTATTTCTATTGGGTAATCCTGCTCGGGATCAACGAGAGGTCATGTTAAGTTCTACGTAATGTAATACCTTAATTATCTTATGGTACAGTACCGTACTCACAGTTGAAGGAATTGGCATGGGGTGGTTTTTATGAGCGGGGTTTTTGGTAAATAGTTGGTGTGATATGAGATCTGGTGACTTATTCGGGTCAGTAAGCCAGGTCTTGGTGACATATTTAGCTCGAGCTCAGAACATATGATAATCCAAAACTAATTAAACCAGCATCATATGTCTGTATTCACCCATAACGATATGTGGATTCTCGATGTAGAAAAACAGGAGGTAGACGACATGAAAAACAGACTAGAAGTGGTATAACGATTAATTGAGTTTGGGTTATCATTTGTTGAAGACATTCCTCCGCGAGGGCCGATACTAGAACCACATGTTGTGGAACCGCTTCGCCAATTGTAACGCGCCTGCTCGACCAGGGGCGGTGTGTAATCTTCGGTTTTTACTTCGCCCAACGTGGACTTTCCTGGCCCTAACCCTTCCTGGCACCACACACATTTGCTCGGCCAGTCGGTTGGATCCAGCCTACACTACAGTAGTCATTGGTGGTAGTACGAATGAGCAAACGAGTAGTTATATCAGCACTTTTTCGGTGCATCAGATCCTCCAGGAGGCGCAAATCACCGATTTCGACCGTGTTGGATTTATATAAAGCTCATCACCCAACAACCAACTGCCATAGGCGATTACAAAGGTGATCTCACATAAACTTAATTACATTGTAACTGTGTATGTGATTATTGTGTGCGCCGCACACGGAAAGCAACGCACTTCAACCAAGACATCGTTTCTTAGTTTTTCCTTATGCACAACGCTACATACGTATCTTCGTATCGATCAAACCTATTCCCACAACAAGCACTTTTCGGACGGGTTGAAGGACGAGTTGGTGGGGCACTGGAACACACGGGCAAACTCAGCGTTGTTTTGCAACGCCCCTTTGATGCGGAATCGATTGGGTGGGTGCTCGCTCGCCAATAGAAATTTGAGGTATGCATCAGTGCTCTTGGAGCATGAAGCTTGGGCATACGACAAGTAGAACAACTTGTCGCCAGCGTCGTCCGTGTACTGGGACGGGAGCTTCTTCAAGTACTCATGGTACGCGCGGAAACTGGTCTTGAGCCCCCCAGAGTCCGCAATGCTCTCACCCAAAGAGCGCTTGCCACTGATCTTGCCCAACACAGCGCCAGTCACATCGCTCGTGACGATAAACTTGTCGAACTGGTCGATGAAGCACTGGGCCCTCTCCTTGAACGCAGTGGCGGTGTCGATCGACCACCACAGGTGCAAGTTTCCGTTGCCATCGAACTTGCGGCCGTAGTTGTCGAACCCATGGGTGATTTCGTGTCCGATGACCATCCCGATGGCACCAAAGTTCTGGGCGGCGTCAAACCGGCCATCAAAGAGCGGATTTTGCAAAATGGCGGCCGGGAACTCAATTTGGTTCACGGTGAAATCGTACTGCGCGTTCACCTTGTCGGGAGGCATGCCAAACTTGCGCTTGTCCACGGGTTGGCCATTCAGCTTCAAGTTGGTGTCGATGTTCACTTGAGATATCTTCCAGCGATTGTTCAAATACGTCTTCGAGTCCAACGTCAGCGTGGGGTATAGCTGGGGATTCTTATCTCCACCCAACAAGTGCACTAACTTGGACAGCTTCTTTTGTGCGTTGGCGCGGGTCGAGTTGTCCAACCAGTCGGCGGTGGCAATGCTAGTGGAGAAGGACGACTTCAAAGCCTTGACCAGTTCGTCGGCCGTCTTGGCCGTGTCAGCCGACCACACCGCGTCTAAGAAGTACTGGCCCAAGAGCTCCCCAACTGTTGTATCCACTTCTGCGACGCAGAACTTTTCACGAGTAGGTTCCACCTCTTCGCCATCTATCTTCTTGCCGAACAAGTTCCAGTTGGCCGTGCGTAACTCAGGGTTCAGGTGGGTGGACGAGGCGTGGATGAGCTTGTACTCCACGATGGTGCGGAGGTTTTTCAACGTCGTGCTCTTTAACAACACTTCCGTCTTGTCAAAGTAGGTTAAGTCGGTAAACCCCACCCAGTCGTTAGATCCACCTGACTGGTCGTGGACGTTGAAGCCGTTGGCCTTGAGCCACGAGCCGATGAGCAGCGGATACTTCTGGTCCAGTTGGTAAAACGTAAACGCAGTGTACGGAGACACGGCGGCCTCCATCTCTTCGAGCTTTCTGAGGGCGACACCCGCCTGGGTTTTTTCGAAACGAATGATCACCGGCACGGCAGCCGCCGCTTCTTTGGCAGTGTAACCAGCGAACTGTAACACCGACGCAATGTACACCTTGTATTCGGCTTCGATTGTCTCCCACTTGGAAGGGGTGGTGTAGTACGAGCGAGGTAGCGACAGGGGGGGTTGGTCACCGAAGAGGGCGTTCTTGGTCGAGTCTTTTTTATCGGCACTGGCCTTGATGTCGACAAAGGCAGGGATGCCGTTCTTGGCCAATTCACCAGCAACGACGAGGAGGTCCAACGTGGTGTTGGCCGACCAAATGGCTTTGATCGAGCCCAGCAGCGGAGTCACGCCGAGAGACGACAGCGTAGCTGTGTCCAAACATGAATTGTAAAACTCTCCAAGCTTGGTCTTGCTGTCAGACAATATATTCTCCAACACGGCTTCGTTTTCGATGCCGATCTTCGAGAACGCCAAATCGGTGAAGGGTCTGCCCGGGGGGATCACAGCATCCTTGTACCACGCGCCACACGCATATTGGTAAAAGTCATCGCAAGGGTTTGCGGAGTAGTCGATGTGCTTGGTCACAGACTCGGGGATCTGCGTGACGGAGCCAGCCGTAGCGGAAGCGGCCAACGCGCTGAAGGAGACGAGAACTTTGACCATCGTAGAGCGAAAAGGAAAATGATGTCGACCAAAAATGTCAACCATTTAAGTGAAGAGCAGGCGGGCAAGTCGTTGAACCCAACCCACCGGATTCCCATAACGTTAAGGGAGATTATTGACCAAGGTGCATCCACCAATCCATCTCGATGAGATATTGAAGTCGAGTATGCGGAGTAGAGTACTCGTAGACCCATGTACTAGTTGTGATTGGCCTTCGTCAAGACTCGTATGTTGCTCTCCATCTATACTACCCAATGGTCAATTCCAACTGTCACGTTTTATAGTTAACGTTTAACGTTAACACTTGCAGTAAGGGGCTTCTGATAATGTGTATGGTCTCATACTGTACAGTATCCTGGTCACTATGGTACTAATAGTCAATCTATCTTCCGACACTACTTGATCCTAGTATGAGCATATTTATCCAATCAAATGATATGGTTCAGAATTCTACCAAATATTACCCTATCACAGATTACTTGTCAGCCGTTTTGGCCAATCATATTGTACCCGACTAGGGCTCCTTCGATTCCGACCAGTTCCGACATAATCTGTCGGAACTGTTTTGAAAATATGAATATCTCGATGCTGAAAGCAAGTCAGACCATATTTTGTGATTTATTCACCGAAATTCCGACAGGAGAGTGTAGGTAACGTGTTGCAATCAGTACTTTTGCACGTTGTTAATTGAGTTTGGATTATCATTTGTTTATGATATTCCTCCGCGAGGAGTTGCTGGCAATGCAAGTGGCCTACAACTAACCTGTATATGTCGGCTTGCTGTGGCTTGCTGATTCAGATTCGGCTATGTGGGGGTGTCGTGCATAATGCTGTAGATCACTTGCTTGCTTGTTGCTATGTGGTGCATTACAACGTAGTCGGGGTACCAATAGAGAGAGATTTATGCGGAGAAGCAGCGCTAACTCTGTCTTATCGGTCTCTACAACTACGTAGTACATGTAGCACCAGGTTAGAATCGCATGCTACTTGCTACACAGTAGTGCTGGCCACAGGAGAAAGGTACAGCAGTTTTTCTGGAAAGGAATTTCGTAATTTTTTCAAATCATTCGACTATTTGAGACATATTTAGCCAATTGAAAGGACGAACGATTGGGTACCTTCCAATTTGCACCATGATGAATGCAGTAAGTGAAATCTGGAAAAAACTGGGTCGACTGGTTTCTGGGCCTGGCCTTATGAGAAAGGTACAGTTTTCTTTTTGATATAAAACACCTAAGAATGCAGTTTGAGATGTCATGTTACATTCTATGGCTTCGTTGAAGCCCCTCCGTCATGCAGGACACATTCAACGAGGTTTCAAGGACAATACCGACCCTATAAAGGACTCCGAAACCCGTGGCCACCGTTCGACGAATAAATCACTTTCAATCGCTTAATTTGTCGAAAAGTGTCCATGTTTAGATTTACCCATCCCACTAAGTACTGTAGTTCCAAACGGTTTCTATTCGATTCAATGCATGTTAGAGTGCAAATGAGGTGTATGAATTTTGTACCCTCAAAAAACTGATTTCGTTGATTGCTGCCTTTGTCAGCCAATAACTAGATGAGCAGACACTGTAGAGCTACGCTGCGAGCTGTAACAGATTTGGGTGGTGTAGTATGTACGAAACACCGACAGGGGGCGTCGCAAGCCGAAGAGGGCGTTCTTAGTCGGATCATTGTCGTCGACTCTGGTCTTGATGTCGACAAAGGCAGGGATGCCGTTCTTGACCAATTCACCAGCCACGACGAGGAGGTCCAACCCCAGTCAAACATGAGTTGTAAAACTCGCCAAGCTTGAGCTTGTTGCAAGACAAAATCTTCGTCAACACGGCTTGGTTTTGGATGGAGATCTTGGAGAACCCTTAACTCGCGTGTCACACGCATATTGGTAAAAGCCGTCGCAGGGGTTTCCGGAGTACGTAGTAGACGAGCTTGGCCACAGACTCGGAGAGTTCCGTGACGGAGTCAGACGTAGCGGCAGTGGCCAACGCGCTCAGGAAGATAAGGACTTTGACCATCGTACAGCGAAAAACAAAATGAAGTTGGCCAAAAGTGTCAACCATTGACAGTGAAGTGAAGACCAGGCGTACAGGTCTTTCAACGCAACCAACCGTATTCCCATATGGAATATCCTTGACCAAGGTGTATCCACTACTAGTAACGGATAACGTCAAGCCACCTCGATGAGAAATTGAAGTCGAGCATGTGGAATAGAGTACTCGTACACCCATGTACTGGTTGTGATTGGCATTGGCCTTCCTCAGGACTTAGTTCCAGTCGTATGGTGCCCTCCATCGATCAGTCAGGTTATCCATGGAGGGCATCATACGACTATACGACTGGAACTACTAGTAAGTCCTTCTGAAGCCGTGCAGTGTGGTCGAACAAGTTTGAACCGATTCTGTTCAAACAGTATTTGGAGGGAGGATATTCCACACTAATCTAAAATGATAATTTTGCAGATCACACTAATATACAGTAAGTTCTCGCTTAACTCCGCACAGCCTGCACAGGCGGTGTTAGAGCCTGTTCCAAGTACTTTTCAAAATGGGCATTATCCAATCAAAACGCTCCCCAACTCATTAC
>NW_009798268.1:1642293-1642933 GCF_000520075.1 Aphanomyces astaci | reverse complement strand
ATGTATGTGTGGTTATGGCTATGGGTAAACATACACTTTTGAGCTCAGCATTAAATTGCTCATTCGGGTTGTTTGTAAGGGGCGATCCACGGTCACTGTGGTACACTTGCCACTTCCAGAAACGTTCGTCATTGACACGGCTGTAGGGGGCCACCACAGGCAGCCACGTGTCGAAGAAATAGGTTCTGAACTTGCGGTGTACACGATCAACACTCCACCTTTGATGCACCCGCTGCATTTCTTGAGCAGTTGGTTGTAGTTTTCCACCATGTGTAACATATAAATGTCAAACGACACTTCGCACCATTCCGCCCAGGATAAAACATTTCGCTTCTCGGAGCACTAGTACAAATTGCCAAACTATCAGCTTAAATATCAGTGTACACGTATTCAATAGTGTTAGACGTACCTCCTTCATGACGTGGAAGTAGCACATAAGGTATTGAACACCTGGTAGGATGGGATGCAGTGCATTAATCATCCCACGGTACTGAGCACGGTCTGCATTTCCCATCAGGAGCTGAGGCTGCCAATCGTACGCCACGTGTGTTCGAAACAAGTTACCCAGGGAATTCAACAACCAGGCAAAGTCTTGATTGGTTCTCTGTGATGTGATGCACACACAGAGCACGTGAAAATG
>NW_009798268.1:1621699-1639546 GCF_000520075.1 Aphanomyces astaci | reverse complement strand
TGACATCTAGCGGACACACAGTGCGTATACTTGATTTGCATGTCATGCGGGTTAAATCAGGCAAGGAGAAATGGGTCGCCATGGTTGACAGTGCAGCCTGTACGGTTACTAGTCGGAACACGATGCGAGGGCAGCGTATCAAGAAAGGCCCCAAGCTCTTGCTCGGATAGCGTGGCGAGGTTAACGAATGCTCTCCCAGCCCTGTCGATGGACCTGTAGGCGAAACGTGTTCTATTTTGGCGTAGGAGCGTCAAGTTGTAATCCTCGTTTCGTTACGAATTCAAGAACTTGACATTATACCAATGAGCAGCAAGCTACGTCAAATTGCCCAAAGACGTTTTGATGCTAATGCCCATTTCAGCCACTTAGCAACAAGATAAGTAGGTCAAGCTGACCAGGATGGCAGGTTTGATGTTAGGTTAGTTGATCTTAGGCATCTTTAGATTCGTTTTTTATACAAGCCTATCAGTAAATCGCAATTTTGAGTAGGCCAATGGCCTCTTATATCATCTTTTTCTCAACCAATCAGTAACAAGAAATACGAATGAATAGCAAAATTTAGCTGGCCTATTAAAATCGTCAGCCTATCATAAATTTGTCGAGAATATTTGTCCAATGACTTGATTACCTCATAAGCCAATCCGTAACAAGTAATGTGATATTATTGGCAAAAGGCAAATTCACATTTGGCCATTGGGTTAACTCATGAGCCAATCAATGGCAAGTATTATATCATTTAATGGTGTCATTCAAACACAGTATTATAGCGCAAATAACACTGCACTGGAATTTGTAATAATAGAGCTGTTACGGTTGTGTGTGCTGATGTTACAGTAATGCTGTCGTGTGATGTGTGTTAATGCTGTTATGCGATGTGTGTTGAACGCAAGTCATTTTTTATAACAGTTATAACAGTGTTTAATTGTGCTATTCACTCAATGAAGATCTGTGCAAAAACATTGGACTTGAGACTGCCGTCTACAATCCTTCTTTGTCATTCGGATTTTACCCAGTCTCTCACGTCGATCCGAGATCGAACGAAACTCTTCCCCGACTGATGGACGATCACATCTCATCTGCCCGTCCAGACGAATCCATGGGTGTGGAGGCCATCACGGAACAAGTAGAACCCAGTCTGCTATTCGAAATGGTGCACATGCATCAATCTATCGTGGAACATTATCAGCACTTGGTGGTATTTGAACCGGACCTACTATTTCGTCTGGCTCCTTCGGTCACCACGACGAAACAATGGGAATCGATGCGACGGATGTCGCCTCAGCCATTCCAGCCCCGACCGGTACGAGTCTTGACCTTGTGAGCGTGGCTGACGACGAAGTCCTCTTAGCAGCAGCTCTGATGACGAGTGTAAAAGTCAGCCTGAGCCTGCCCAAGGCACCCCTGTCCAGAAATGAAGCGAGTCATCAACTACTGAATCCAAACCACTCCAACTCGCCCGAGCAACGAGACTTGGAGAAACGAAGCAAAGCGGCCGAAGACTCGGACGAGGCCGCCGATACAACTTCGACTACCGCTCGTCGTGAACTGGTTTCTCTCCTCGACGACGAGAGTGATGTATCCATGGAGCCCCGAAGTTCTTCTGAAGAGCTTGTATACACAGACGATATGGCTGAAGCTAGCTCCGACGAAAACAAGTCAGAAGAGTCCATCTTGACTGAGGGCAACGATGACGATACGCTGACCTAGTCTGTTGTCCCGCTCACCTCTACAGGTCCGATTGCGTGCTTGGACTCGAACGACTCGTACTCCTCGTCAAGTCCTACGCCTGGGACGTTATCGCTACTGACCTCTGGCGTGCAGTCTACGACCGAAACAATTCATCACTTGGCTCAAGTGTCCACCCACGCCCATGGCGTACCAGTCTTGATGGAATCTACGCATGTGGTGACGACTCACACCGTCCAGGTTAACGCTGAAGTCCAGCTGACTGTGGCGAGACGAGCTTCTCCCGAAAACTACGAAACCAGTTTAGTACTGGGCCAGACGAGATCGCGCTTTGACTCTTCGTCGCCGACTCGTCGGGCCCTGCCGGCTTCCGACTTCGTTGACGAGACTGCCGTCTACAATCCTGCCTTACCATTTGGATTGCCCCCAGTCGCTCACGTGGATCCGAGATCGAACGAAATTCCTCCCCAACTGATGGACAACCACGTCTTGTCTGCCCGTCCAGACGAATCCATGGGTGTGGAGGCCATCACGGACCATGTCGAGCCCAGTCTGCTATTCGGCAGGGTGCCCATTCATCAACGTATCGTGGAACGTCATCAGCACTTGACAGTATTGGAACCGGACCTACCGTTTGGTCTGGCTCCTGTCGTTCACCACGACGAACCTATGGAGATGGACGCGAACTGTCGTTGACGATGCCGCCAATCTTGACGCTTGATGGACCACCTCCCATCCGATCCATTCTCGACGACTTTGGTGAAATGGAAACGGACGACAAATCGATCATGCAACCTACGACCGAGTCGGACTTGGTCGCTAATTCTCCGTCCAGTGCGGATCTCGCAAATATAGAACTGCGAACCTCACTCCAAAGTTTTCAGACCACGTTTCAGCACAAGTCCAAAGCTTGCTAGACTCGTCCCTCGAACACCAAGCTGCGACCTTGGACCTTTCGTCTACCCGTGCCTGGCAGTTAGCTGCTACCGACGAACTTGTCCGCCTCGGCAACGCTGTTGATACAGTGGCCGAACGGAACAAGACTTTGACTCAAGACGATTCGTCGATCCAAGCTGAACTTCAAGCATTGGATGCTTCAGTGAATCTCCTTCAAACTTCTGCGTTGGCAGTTTCAGATCCAACGGCAATCTCCGCCAATGCTCAGGCCATTTCTGAATTGCATTCTTCGATGCAAAGTCAAGCCTCGGCCACCGCTCTACTGCAGACCGCAGACCGCTCTTCACTCGTACGAAGATCGTGTCTCCAGCGAAGTTGAACGCCTCTCGTGTGACGTCCAAGTTCTCGGTCGTCTCCTCCACGAACAATTTCATGCACCACCTGCCCTTTCAGACGACACTCGTCTCTGCCTCGAAGCGCTTCGCCAGGAAAACCAACTCTTACACGAACGCGTCTCGTCTCTCGTCCACGACAAGACCCTTCTGCAAGACCGAGTGCTACTTCTCGAAGCACGCATTGATCGGCTCAGTCTAGACTTCTCTTCCCGTCTAGCCCAAGCTTCGATCCCGGCACCCGAACCATCCTCGAGCTACCCTTTTCAATTACCTTCCGTGCACACTGCCCTCTTGACCAAAATGTCCAGTGAAATGGCTGATGTCAAGGAGGCTATCGACACGTCCTCGAGCAACCAAGCATTCGGTTGCGCTGTGAAATACACTACCATCCCGTCGTCGGACGCCCATGATCACTGTGAGTACTTCATGAAGCAACTCGTGGAACAAGCTGACCGCGGTGGTCTGACCGACGACGAACGCAAGTCCCTTCTCGGTCTGAAGCTCTCGGCCGACAAGACTCCCACCACCCTGAACGCCTGGTGGATCACCTATTCCAAGACGAAAGGCGGTGAGGTCTGGCCTGAGATCCATGACAGCTTTGATCTGCAGCAGCACTCCTTACGACCAAGTGGACAACCTGATCGAAGGGTCTGGGCGTTACATGGACGAACCGGTAAAGGCGTACGCAATTCGACTCCAGACGATCTTGGACAAAGTGGACTTCCCAGCTAGTAAAGGGGTTGCCATGTTCAAACGCGGAGTCCGACATGCCCGTGCAAAGTCATGTCTCGACACACCACCGCGAACTCAACTCGATCGCCGACTGCATGAAACTCCTTCGCGCGCGTGAACTTCGTCTGGACGAAATAACTGCCAAGCCTCAGACGTACGCCAAGCCTCGATCCAACTCCTCGGCCTCTACTTCGGCGTCGTCTCGTACAACTACCAGTGAACGTTCAACTTCTCCGGCGTCGCCTCGTCTGTCACGCCGCAGATCCCATGTCGAGTTTGAAGACTAAGCGGCGATGCGGTAACTTCTCGAACTCATGACGACGAACCATGCCCAACAACAAAAGGCGTTCGTCGCGTTGATCGAGCGTTCGAATCAAGTCCAGCAAGGGTTCGTCGACGCCTTGAGTCGTCAAACTCAGGCCAATTATGCTGCCCCGATCCAGCCGACGCAACCATACGGCTTCGCCTATCAACAAGCGGCTCCAGTCCAGCCCGCGACTTTGTCCATTGGCCAGCCGTATCAACAACCGTATTCTCCTAATATTATTGCACCTTCCGGTCAAATGGCCCTTCCACCGAACCTGACACTGACACAGAATCAAATGCCCGGTGCCGGACCAACTCGTGTTGGCCATACCCCAGTGGTGATCTCGTCCAAGCCCGACGAAATGACGGTCAACGGTCAAAACGTCTGTGGTCGTTGTGATCGTCGTGGACATGGCGCCAGCGAATGCACTCGACGGACTATGCGCTGCAACTCTTGTGGCCAGACGGGACACTACCCAGGCGAACATGTCAAGCTCTGCCACTTCTTCGGCCAGCCTGGACACACCGTCGCCAAGTGCCCATCCAAGCCCGCAAATCAAGCCTGTGGCTTTGGCGCTGAGATGAACCTTATGGGAACAGGTTTCGTCTCGGACAATGCATCTTTCTTTTCTTGTTCGATCCCAATTGTTACGACGGAGGAAGGACTCACGCAGGTCTTTTATCCATCCTTCAATCTTGGACTCGACTCGAATGCCGCATCTCTCTACGCACACTCATGTTTCACGACGACGGCCCCCGCCGACGGACTCTGTTCGTCTGGCCAAGCTTGAGTCAAACTCTTCTCCTACGCACTCAATACCCACGCCGACGAACCACGTTTGTCTGGCCAAGTCTGTTTGTGACGACTCTATGGCTACTATTCAAGCACCATCACTCGACTCGACGGTTGCTTCATCGACTTCTCGCAATCAGGCCCGCAAAAGCGCGGACGACCAACCTGCACGCCCAGTCTTCACGGACGCTGAAGTCAACGGCCTTCTTTCGTCGTGCCCTGAAATACGCGAGGAGGAATATCCGAAGGAAATCGAGGATCGACTTTACCCGATTACTACAGCTGACGTCCGCATGCAAACTGATCGCATCCGCGAACGTCGCAAGAACCCTACACAGGAGATACTCAAAACTCTCAACCTCCTTCCGTCGGATACCCACCTACTTCTGGCCCCGGCAGACATCGAGGACGAAGCCAAATGGTATGCCTGGTTCACAGACATGCTCAATAAGTGTGGCGAGGCCAAACGCGCGAATCACGACTTCAAAACATCCGAGGCGGTCGCTCACATACAATGGGTCGATCCTAATCCTTACGACGTGCTATATGAGGCCGGCGACGAGTTTGACGACTTGCCCTGGACTATGCGCGGTGCTTGATAACTCACCTTCGCCAACGATTCCAAAGGCTTGAACTCCGCTGACACGCACACCGACTAATTGGACGACTCAGATCTCACGTCCAACAATCGCGTCCAAATCATCTATCGCTTCCTGGAACGAACTACCACTCGACTACCCATCGGACAAGTCCTCCTAGTCCAAAGTGGCTCGAAAACGCATTCATTTACAGGGGATCCGAAACTACCATCGTCGCTCGTCATAACTAGACTCGACATATTGTGACGACCTGTTCAACGACTGTACACCTTCATCTCGCCTTGTCGCGCGCATCGCGGTGTCTGACACGAGGACACAGACGGCGACGAACCCTTTCGTCAAAGCGTACATCGACCGAATACAGTCAACAGTCAACGGTTCTATTGACACTGGAGCAACCAGTAGTTTCATCAGCGCGTCATTTTGGCATCGTCTCTGCCAGCCCCCACTCAAACAACCTCGTCTGGGCTTTGTCACTGCAGACAACTCGAATCTCGACATTTTGGGCCGCGCAAAATTCTCGTTTCACCTCACTGGCGCCAATGTGTCATTTCCCTTTTGTGTCATGTCTACGTCGCTGACAGACATCGTCGGCCTCGACTTGCTCCGTTACTTGGGGGTTATCATCAACCTCAAGGACAATACCCTGACACTGTCAGACGGACAGCGAATTCTGTCTCTCGAGCCTCTGGACGGCTCCGTACCTACTTCACACCCAGTCGGGCTCACGATGGTGGCCGAAACTATTACCGTCCCGCCTCGATCCGTTCGACATCTCCCGTGCTTGGCCGGACTTGATCTCCCCTTGTCCACTACGTTTCTCGTGGAACCCCGAACGAACGCGCAAGCACAGATTGCAGCGGCGTTATACTGCAAAACGTCGTCCAACACGATCCTAGTCGAACTTCGCATGAACCGCTCACGCTACAAGCCAACACACATCTTGGAACTTGGATGGCGCTACCCCCGACGTACTCCGAACATACTCAAAATTCTTTGTCGCTACCCCATTCGTCTCGCCTGCAGCCGGACGCGTTTGACTCGCCACTGAATGGAGTACCCGGGAGGGTCCTCACTCAAATTGGGGCCCCCAATATCGTCTGCCCAGTACAAACGACGACCAGTCCAGCGAAGGAACTACCCATCGACTGGTCCGACTCTACTCTCAGCATTGACCAACGAGAACTACTACGAGCGACCTTGGCGAAGTTCGCCGACATATTTGTCGACACGTCCAAAGCCCCTGGAAAGACACATCTAATCGAGTTCAGTATCGCCGCGGGCGACGCGCAACCGATCCGATCCGCTCCTTACCGCACGTCAAAGGCAGAAGGCGAAATCATGGAGGCGGAACTGAACCCGTACCTAGACCTCGGTCTAATCCGACCGTCCAAGAGCCCATGGGCCAGTCCCGTCCTCATGATCAGGATGCCGGACGGATTGATCCGTTTTTGCATTGACTACCGCAAACTCAACAGCGTCAGAGTAAAAAACTCGTACCCGATGCCGCGTATCGACTATGGACATCGCGTCTAGATATTGGAATGTCCCGATGTCCCAAGGAAGTATCGAGAAGACTGCATTTACCTGCAAGTATGGACTTTACGAATGGCTCGTCATGCCATTCGGCATGTGTAACGCAGTCCCATGCTTCGAGCATCCCATGGAGCACATCTTGATTGACTACAAGTGGCGGGCATGCCTCGTTTACCTGGACGACTGCATCGTCATCTCGTCCGACTCCCCCAAGTTCTGAGAAGCAGGCTTCAAGCTCAAGATGTCCAAATGCAAGTGGGGTCGCTCGTCTGTCCCATTCCTGGGACACATCATCACGCCGGCTGGCATACTCCCGAACCCTGAGAAGATCAAGTCTGTGCTGCGAGTCAAACCGCTCAAAGATGTGTCAGAAGTCCGTGCATTCACTGGCGATCATGCCATCGGGGTCGGCAAAACACGGCTGCAAGTAGATCATCGAGATCGTAAAGTTTGGAGCAAGTGTCTATCCACTAAACCTAGAGGCGGATTTGTGCAAGTAGTTGAAGTTGCCCAATAAGTCGGAGCAAATTCCACTACCGTCAAATATATGATGGTGGTGGTCACTGTTGAACGCGCGAACGTTTCCGTCTGGGTAACGACGGGAGCGTAAACAGGCCGACCTAGCGTGTGTCGATGGCGTGAACATGCCCATGCTGCAGCGGCTATAGCGTCTCTTCTATGGCAGCGTTGTGGCCAGGGCCTTTCAAAATAATATTTACCATTACTGAGCACGTTACGAATGAAATGCGAATCCCTTTATCAAGCACTTCGTGGTAATAAATGTACTTTGAGAGAATTGTTACGACACTTGGACTCGACAGCACAGGCAACGGTCGCTAACACGCCTGCTAATATGATGGGGTAGCATGCCGCACCTACTGTACCAATATCCAAATCTCACCTCCCGTTCGCAGGACCAACCATAGCGTATCAAGCCGCTTGAGTCGATGTGGGTGGTCATGCGGACGGGTGGGCGCATCATGCAGACCATCGATACTACCTGATCAAACCAAAAGCAACCAGTGACAACAAGCACGTGCCGACCGAATTCGCACGATGCTGTGTAAATACAACGGCGATGTCTTACCTCTTGGATAAACCCACCAAAGCTACCTGAGATCTCATTCAAATTATGATGGATGGTGAGTGGTCAGTCGACAAATTTTCCTGGGTGATCGGATGCAGCACCAGCGTTAGAAACAACTCCATATATGGAAGCAATATAGAGGACATGCTGCGGCATGCCTCGCACACAAAATGTTGCATGAAAATGGTAACGTTAAATGAAAGTATTGCTCTTCGATCTGACTTTGTCAACGAACAAGTCGTTGCCCGTGGTCGCACAACCAACCGGTAATTGTCGTGCTACAGTAGTTTCTGGAGATAGCCTATTATTGCTGAGGAAACGGATCATAAACAGGCAAAGAGGACAGCGTACTACGGGAAGTGAGCAATGTCGAAGTACTTTGTCGTGATCCGCGACAAAGTACTTCGATATGCTACACCATTGATTGATATTTACGACTGTGAGGTGCGCCAAATTCAACAGTCCCCTCGTTGTGCCAACGGAATAAGTTCGAGTGAGATGTAGAACTCGTTTCGTATCGAAGTAAGGTTGCATGTTCGCATACCAACGACCACACAAACCGTTTCAATAATCCGGATAATCCATGATTCGCAAATACTCGTAAACGCTACCAGTAGTATCTTGCAAACATTTCAGAACTATAGTTCATTCGAGTGTATGTCAAATAGATAATTGCCGTTTACGAATTTTTTTCATTCGCAAACGAAGTGTTAATATGTAAGTACTACGTAGTATAGTTTAACCGGAGAAATATTCGCAACGCCCGAAATATCCATTCGTAAACGAGTACTACAGGGAACTTCAGAATGCAAGGCCTACCTTATCTTCGAGTGGGATGGAAATAACAGATTTTGATTGGTAAATGTACTTCGAAGTACGGTGTATATTTCTGCCAATAACATTGGCCCATCAAAATAATATTCAGATCTTTGAAAATGCTATTAAAATTATAGAGGAAATTTAATTATGAGTCAAATTTACAATCATGTTTGACTGTAAGAAATCAAACTTGTAATTCAGGAGGTCATTCAAAAATAGAGTGGTATTAAAACTATTGGTATAATATTGTACAATGATTTATATGGTAAACACGGAAGTAGCGTAAGCGTTTGACGCAGTGGCGCAACGGTTTAGTGCGACAGCATAACATTACTAGTATTGAGAAAGGCCCCGGGTTCAATTCCCATGGAGTGTCAAACGTTTTCTAAATTTTATTAAAAAACATACAAATTCCAAGTATACTGAACTTTCACAACAGATAATATATAAACGAATAATCCATTGGTTCCTGAGGAAGTGCCTTTTCAAAGCTGCCACGGATAGCGTCGGTGGACACCATCTCCCAAGCAGCGACAGCTCTCTTGATTAACGCCAACCTCTTCTGCCGGGCGGTGAGTGAAAATGGTCCTCGTCTTCTCCTGTGACGATGTCTTCAAACAACCACAGTTCCCGTAGGTACCGCTTGAAGGGTGCCATCACGCCGACGTCAGTGGGCTGGCCCATCGACGTTGAGTTTGGAGGTAAGGGGCAGAGCTTGAAGGCTATCGGGTACATGATGCGCGCCTTTGAATAGTATTGGTTGAAATTATTCAATTGCGCGCGGGCGGGATAATAAAAATATATCGAATCAAAACCAAGAATTTCAACGAAATTGTTTGATTGGACAAAACTAAGGCTGTAATGTTCAATACTTCGGTAGTTCTTGCATTCTGAAGTTCCCTGTAGTACTATTTACTACTTGAAGTATTAATACAGAGAATTTCGAACTCCTGTACTAGATGAATTCCAATTTTGGCGAATACCAGTTGTAGATCCCCAATGTCCTTGTAGGTACAGAAGTTTGATTGACGATATTGCGCCAGCATATTCTTCGCAGCACAGGGTTCAGAGATCCATGTTGCAATTCTCATGGAATGCTGATTTGAACCAATTATTGGGAGATCAAAACAACGAATTCATCGTTTTGCTCTGAATGCGTGTTTAGTTAGGATGTCAGATTCAACAGCCTTCATCCATCTACATTTCAAAGAATTTATATACCTGTATAGAGGTATGCTGATAGTGCGGTCTAACAAGATCCATTCAAATCAAAAGCGGATGGGTTACTTACTATTAGCGGCGATATCCTCGCTCAAAGGTCGCAAATTTTGAATAGATTCGAAAATTCGTGCATCTTCATGAATAGAGAGGTTTTGGTGCAATTCCACTCCCTGTCCAGATCACATTATTTTGACATTTGTCGTTCAACAGACCGTGACTGGAACTGAAAAGAAAACGGTTTTGGTGAATCCAGTCCGTGACCAGCCATTTCTCCGGTTAAATATACCGGAAAATCCTTACGCTCACACATAAAAGCAGTGCTCAATTGCTCATGTCCATCAGGCAGTCCGATGTGGTCATGCTCATGTCCATGACACGGTCAACTCGGCAACGACGGTTCCTTCTTGCCCTCTTGGCATCTCAGGCCGTGGAAAGGCCGTTGATACCGAATATTCGGTTTAACCTACTTGGTTTGTCCAACGCAAATGCCATCTTGGACTACCGTTTCGACATTGCTGGCATCCGCCAGCTCGGCTACCATCTCGGTCTTCCTGCTGTGCTCGTGACTGCAAGCCAGAACCGAGTCCTCCGAGACGAAGCAATGTGCATACTGCTGGGGCGACTTGCGTTCCCTACACGCCTCCACGACATGTCACGAACGTTTGGAAGATCGCGATCGTCAATTTGCGATGTATTCCTTCATGTCGTCAACTTGCTCTACAACCTATGGGGCCGTGTATTGTATTTCAACAAATCCTTGGTTGTCAAGAACATTGACCGGTAATTAATAAATTTATCTTGTTTGGATTTCATGATTTTGCTATAGATACTGTGCGGCTGTGGCTCGAAAGGGTTCGCCCTTGCCTAACGTTTACGGTTTCATTGATGGGACGAAGATACAAACGTGTCGTATTGAGTCGGTCGGAGACGGCAACAACCGGCAGAAGCAAATCTATAGTGGACACAAGCGCATTCACTGCTTGAATTACCAGGCAGTGACATGCCCGATGGCATTTGCGTGCATTTCTTTGGGCCGGTGGAGGGCCGTCGCCACGACGCGACAATGCTGCGGGAGAGTAAGCTGCTTGAGTTCTTCCAGAACAATCGAGAAGTATTTTTTTCCAAGTATATTTACGGTGACCCAGCGTACGGAATTGTGGAGTACCTTCTGTCCGGATACAAAGGGAATGATGTTGGCGTCCTCAAACGCGACTTCAACAAGTGGATGAGTCGTGTTCGCCAGTCCGTGGAATGGAACTTCAAGATTTTCAAGACTTTGTGGTCATTTATTACATTCAAGATCCTGTCCAAGATCCGACTGTCACCTGTGGCCAAGATTGTGTGCATTGCCATGCTGCTCACGAATTGTCACTGCTGCCATTTTCGTGGCAACCAAATCAGCCAGTACTTTGACCTCGAGCCACCTACGTTGAAAGATTACCTGAACATGTTGGAAATTGTAGAAGTTTAACAAAAAAAATCTACTGCTTGTTCATTAGCAATTTTATCAAAGCTACCATTGACTCCTGTTGAATACGCATTGACTCTTGTTGGTTCCAAATTTGTTGCGCAAGCAACTCGCAATCCTTTTAACGTTCCTTGATTTCGTTTTCATGCTTCTCGCGTTGAAATTCAAGTTCGGATTGAACTTGCTCGTGCATCATCGTCATCACTTTTAGCATCTTACCACCACCACCCCGAGAAGCACCATTGTCGTCGACATCATGCTTCCACTTTCCCAACGACTGCATCGCCTCCTCGCGCACAACACTGCCCAGGTTGTCGGTGTGCTCTTGTGATATCTTGGCGTCTGCGATTCGCTGCGACTCTTCTTCCTTTGCGTCGTCGTGTGCGGAGAGTATGTCATCGAGCAGGGCCACCTTCTCCATGACGTCTTCTGAAATGCCAGAAGCACGTGCCGACACGCGATTGCTCTTGCGGTGTGCCTCCGCGAGAGCAGTGAACCGATTGTTGGCCTTCTTCGCGTCGAAGTCGGGGCGACCAAAGTCTTCGCCGCTAGAGTTTCCACAATGGCCGCTCATTTGTCCATGATGAGTCCGCGTCGGGCAAGGAAGGGCATGTCGGCGGAGACTTGGCGAAGAAGCATAATGTCTTCCTCTTCGGTGAAGTTGCGGCGCTTAGGTGGCGTCGACATGGTTGGTGGTCAGAGGGATGTATGGACAAAACCAAAATTCCACAGAGTCAACTCACACGGTGGACAAAACATTCATTTAAAGAGGTCGCCCGACATGGCAACTACCAAGCGCAGCACAAGAAGGGTTTCTTCACTCGAATGGATTAATTCGTAGAATGTCATTCCCGGAAGGCGATTACTCCCACATACTCGTACATAGTAGTTTTTGTGTGCACAGCACACACTGAAAACAACACTCTTCAACCAAGACACCATTTCTTACTTTTTCTTTACGAATACACAACGCTACATATTTTCGTATCCGTCAACCCTATTCCCACAACAAGCACTTCTTGGACGGGTTCAAGTTCGAGTCGGTGGGGCATTTGAACACACGGGCAAACTCAGCGTTGTTTTGCAACGCCCCCGTCACGCGGAACCGACCGGGCGGGTGAGCCTTCTTCAATAGAAAGTTGAGGTGGGTATCCGTGTACTTGGAGCACCTGGCTTGGGCGAACGACAAGTAGAACAACTTGTCGCCAGCTTCTTCGGTGTACTGCGACGGGAACTTCTTCAAGTACTCGTGGTATGCGCGAAAACTGGTCTTGAGCCCCCCGTTGTCGGCAATGGTTTCACTCAAAGTGAGCGTGCCATTGACGTTGCCCAACTCAGCGCCAGTCACTTCGCTCTTGACGACAAACTTGGCGTACTGGTCGATAATGCACTGGGCCTTCTTCTTGAATGCAGTGATGGTGTCAATCGACCACCATGGGTTGAACTTGCCGTCGCCATCGTAATAGCGGCCGCGGTTGTCGAACCCGTGGGAAATTTCGTGTCCGATGACAACCCCGATGGCACCAAAGTTCTGGGCAGCGTCAAACTGGTTGTCAAAGAACGGGTTTTGCAAAAAACCGGCCGTGAACAGAATTTGGTTCTCCTTGGGGATGTAGTACGCATTGACTGTCTGAGGGGGAATGCTGAACTTGCGCTTGTCCACAGGTTGGCCGGCCAACTTCAAGTTGGTGTCGATGTTCACTTGAGACACCTTCCAACGGTTGTTCAGATACGTCTTCGAGTCCAACGTTAGCGTGGGGTACAGCTGTGGCTTCTCTGGGCCACCCAACAAGTGCACAAACTTGGACAACTTCGTTTGTGCGTTGGCGCGGGTCGAGTTGTCCAACCAGTCGGCGGTGGCAATGCTAGTGGAGAAGGACGACTCCAAGGCCTTGACCAGTTCGTCGGCCGTCTTGGCCGTGTCAGCCGACCACACCGCGTCTAAGAAGTACTGGCCCAAGAGCTCCCCAACTGTTGTATCCACTTCTGCGACGCAGAACTTTTCACGAGTTGGTTCCACCTTTTCGCCATTGATCTTCTTGCCGAAGAAATTCCAGTTGGCCGTGCGGAATTCAGGGGTCAGATGGGTGGAAGAGGCGTGGATGAGCTTGTACTCCACGATGGTGCGGAGGTCGTCCAACGTCGTGTTCGTTAACAACGCTTCGGCCTTTTCAAAGTAGGTCAAGGCGGTCAAACCCACCCAGTCGTTCGACCCACCGCATCCGTCGCGGACGTTGAAGCCGTTGCCCTTGAGCCACGAGCCAATGAGCAGCGGATACTTCTGGTCCAGTTGGTAGTAAGTAAGCGCAGTGTACGGAGACACGGCGGCCTCCATCTCTTCGAGCTTTCTGAGGGCGACACCCGCCAGAGTTTGCTCGAAACGGATGATCACCGGCACGGCAGCCGCCGCTTGTTCGGCAGTGTATCCAGCCAACTGCAAAACCGTCGCAATGTACACCTTGTAGTCGGCTTCGATTATCTCCCACTTGGAAGGGGTGGTGTAGTACGAGCGATGTAGCGACAGGGGGGGTTGTACACCGAAGAGGGCGTTCTTGGTCGAGTCTTTTTTATCGGCACTGGCCTTGATGTCAACAAAGGCAGGGATGCCGTTCTTGGCCAATTCACCAGCCACGACGAGGAGGTCCAACGTGGTGTTGGCCGATCGAATGGCTTTGAACGAGTCGGCCAACGGAGTCAGGCCAAGCGACGAGAGCGTAGCCGTGTCCAAACAGGAGTTGTAAAACTCGCCAAGCTTGGGCTTGTTGTCAGACAAAATCTTCTTCAACACGGCTTCGTTTTGGATGGAAATCTTGGAGGTCGACGTACCGGTGTTTGTCCTGTACGGGGGAATCACAGCATTCTTGTACCACGAACCACACGCATATTGGTAAAAGTCGTCGCAGGGGTTTGCGGAGTAGTCGATGAGCTTGGTCACAGACTCGGGGAGCTGCGTGACGGAGCCAGCCGTAGCGGCAGTGGCCAACGCGCTGAGGGAGACAAAGACTTTGACCATCGTAGAGCGAAAAGGAAAATGGAGTTGTCACAGTCAGTGAAAACCAGGCGGGCAAGTCATTCGACCCAACCAACTGGATTCCCATAAGAAATATCATTGACCAAGGTACATCCACGAATCCATCTCGATAAGAAATTGAAGTCGAGCATGTGGTACCAGTGAGTTAATTGAGCTTGGATTATCATTTTTACGACATTCCTCCGCGAGGGCCGATACTAGAACCACATGTTGTGAAACGCTTCGCCAATTGTAACGCGCCTGCTCAACCAGGGGTGTGTAATCTTCTGTTTTTACATCGCTCAACCAACGCTTCATACTCCAGAGTACTGTACCTCGTGCTTCGACCGAACTTGACTTCGTACGCACCCTTGTTATCCGGATTCCCAGGATGAGACGGATAAATCCTTGCGGAAATAATCCGGGGAAACCGGGGATCGAAGGATCGAACCCTCGACTTTTGAGTAAAACCGATTCTCTACCACTGAGCTATTTTCCCTCCCCTTGTGGTATCAGTGAGTACTATTAATAGTACTCGTTACATCTGTGTAGTCGTATGGTGCCCTCCATCTACAGTACTACTAGTAGTACTGTATACACTACCCAATCACTACGTACTAGTGCTACTGTAGTATTACCAACTGTCAACGTTTTATAGTTTAACACGTACTTCGGGTATATTTGAACACGTTATATAGTATGCACACGTAATAGGAATAGGATACTGCATGTACTGTAGTACTAACGTTGGTACTATACCAGTACATTTACTAACGGTAGTATTATACTAGTACCAGAGTTAATTGCAAGTTACTACTTCCTCTGTTCCAAAATTGTTGTCCGCGACTCAGAAAGTTGGCGTACTCCTCCCCTCATTTAAATTTGGAATCCTGCAAATATCTATATTGTGTGCTTTTGTCAATGTATAATGTTAAAAGGGTTGCTGCGGCTGTGCCATTGAATGTATGATGGGTGTGTGAGTGGTAAATCTCCGCATAACCATAATCGGCACAAGATGCAATACAATAGAAGCCTGGGGCCCCGTGCATCACAATGTTATGTACTCGACGTCATCAGTTATACTAGCGATCGACCAAATATCACAAACCCTCATACATGGAGAAGAATGTGCACTGTGGCCCTTACTCCGGTCAAAGGATTCAAGAAATTCGACTTTTCTCAATATAATCTGCAACCTCGCCCAAATTGGCGATTTCTCTCTTACTAAGTACCAAGCCACAGAAGTCAATGGGTGACTGCCAAATATCTCGCAAGTGCCTCTCGCAAACAAATTTGCGAGTCCGGATAACGTGTATTTTTAACCGACGTCGATGGGTGGCAATCGAGGCACTCCACGACTTGGCTCGACCTGCCTTCGTTACCCGGTGAGATTGCGAGAAAATTTATGCACGATGGCAAAGCCTTTGAAAATGTATTTCGATCATATCAAATTTTACAGTGTCGATGCGAGAGGTTCGCTCGCAAATGCAATGTTTGCGAAGACGATGTTTTCGTCTTCACAAAATGCGAGCGTAGTACTATTTCAAAAATGTCTCAGATTCAACCGGAAGAAAAATTGTTTTGCGAGATATTTGGCAGTCATCCATTGGATGACAGCTACAGATTTGTCCACCCACAAATGAAACGAACTGAAAAAGTAACGTGTCCGACCATTGTTGGGCCGAACGACCATTGATGGGCCAACTTATTTCATCCAATTAAAACGCCAATCAACTCTGATTGGACAAAAGGCAACCTCTCGACAAATTTAACCTGCATGAATAAATGGAGGGAAAAAATATTACATATTAAAGGTTCTTTCAAATTTTGAACCGACGAAATGCCGCCAAGAACGCCATACACGCAGGTCACCATGGACAAGGCCGTCCTCGATGTGTTAAGCAAAGTACACACGGCATCAACTGCTGCCCAGGCCTATGGCATTCCATCGCGGACGCTTCGGAAGCTTTTGGCAAAAGCTCACCCCGGCGTCATCGAAATACCAACATCGTTCGGTCGAGCACCTATTATACCGCGGCAGTACGAAGAAGATCTGGCTACTTGGATTGTCGGCATGGAGCGCGATGGGAAGCCTGTCGGCTATCTTGAAATCGTACAGAAAGCAAACAACATTCTTGATGTCGTGCATGATACAACCAACGGAACGAACTTAACAAGCGGATGGTACAAACGATTCCTCCAACGACACCCTGATCTGAAGACCCTGAAAGCCCAGACCCTTAGCAAGCCGCGAAATGCGGTAGACAAGTCGGCAGTTGAGGCTTTCTACCGGGAGCTGTCGCAATCGATTTCGCTGGTTGACATGGATCCATCACGTGTCTTCAATATGGACGAGACAAGCTTCTCACCGACGAAATCATCAAGAAAGGTCGTTGTCCAACGCACATCGAAAGATGTTTTCGTCGAAGAAGCAACGGCGTCGGCGCATGTGACTATCGTGGCGTGCGTGTCTGCCGCGGGAACCAAGATCCCTATCTTGTTCGTCCTCCCTGGAGACCGGGTGTCTACCGAAACGTGCGACAGTCTGACGATTCCTGGAGCCGCCATTACGACGTCGGAGAAAGGATGGACAAACTCGTTCATTTGCCCTAAGTGGATGTCCATGCTCAGCGCGAGTATCCCATCGTCTGTCGCGCGGCCAGTTTTGTTGATTGTTGACGGGTGCTCGTCACACTACTCCAAGTACATTTACGACGTTGCCACGTCATTGGGGATTTTGCTGCAATTCTTACCAGCCAACGCGACCCATCTATTCCAGCCCCTGGATGTGACTGTTTTCCGACCTTTCAAACAAGCCATCCGAAACCAAATCGCTGACCACTGTTGGACTGACGTCAGCTCCAACATCAGCAAGCAGAACGCAATCAAGATCGCGTGTGACGTTTGGGCTCACGATACAAGTCAAGCAGCAATTACCAACGGCTTTGTGTGCACTGGGTTGTGTCCCCCGTCGTTGGACAAGATGCTGTATCGGCTGTCGATTTTTAAGCCTGCCGAAGTGGACGACGAAGCAGTGCAAGCATCGTGGCTGCAACGTATCGATTTGGTTTGTACCCAGTTGTTACTTTTGCCACCTGAGAAGAAGCGAAAAAATGTGACAAGGAAGACGTTGACGGTTAGTGGTAAGTTTATCACGGCCGAATACCACGAGTTGCTCCAAGCTCAATCGGCGGCGAAACCAAAGCGAAAGAAGAAGGCAACTCAAGTAGCAGCTTTAGAAATGGACAATGAGATCAACATTGTTGAAGTAGTAGAAATTTGAATAATCTAATCGATT
>NW_009798268.1:1594566-1618156 GCF_000520075.1 Aphanomyces astaci | reverse complement strand
TTACTATTGTTTATGCTCAATGTTGTTATTGTTCGAAGTTAAAAGACACAAGAAAAAGATATTTTTTTTGGTTAACGTTATACTAACTGTTATGATTTATGCTATATTCAGATTCCTTAGGCACCGTGCCCACCTCGAAGAATAATCTTCACTGGTTAACCTTTGCCCTGACCCAACCTACTCCCGTTGTAGAGGAGTTTTACAGTGTGAGGGTACGGAACGGACGCCGGCACACTTGGTGGTGACGAAACTTACGCCGCTGATACCCGCAATGGGCACCAGAAGGAATATTGCTGAATGACACACAAACCAGGTTGTCCAAGTATGTCCAAGTATCGTACAACGGGGTTTTGCGCATACTCACCAACGTTTGCACAAACGTTTGCACAAACGAGTTACAATATGAGGTGTATATTATTATTCCACGTGTTGTCCAAGTATGTCCAAGTATCGTACAACGGGGTTTTGCGCATACTCACCAACGTTTGCACAAACGTTTGCACAAACGAGTTACAATATGAGGTGTATATTATTATTCCACGTGTGCCAATAACATTGGAAATGTTATTTTCCAACTGAGACTCCAATACGTGATACCTGTTCAGACTTGGTAAACCTCTATTAATTTTTATTTCTCGCTGGATGTAAAAAAACTGACACCTGGATTTTTTATACTTAATTCAAGTATAAAAGTTGGCCCATCAATGGTCGACTGTGTAAAGTGCTCGACTTCAAAAAACTCCTGTACATTCCTAAACTGTTTAAGTCGATATCCTTCGAGTTATTCATAAAGTACTCATCATTACCTATCCGAAAATGTATCATTCCCACTCGGAAAACAAAAAACAACCGAAATAAATGAGATTAAAAATGAAGAAAAGTTGGCCCATCAATGGTCGGACACGTTACAATAGAAGGCAATTTTTGGACAAAGAACATTCGGTCACAACTTGTAAAAATTCTCACTAAAATACATTTTCTCAGCATCATCCAGAGTGCTAAGGAAACTTTACTCATCATTAAGATTAATGACCTCAATACGAAACTCGCTACAGTAATGATGTCATCTGCAGACGACTCGGCGCTGCCATCGCTCAGTAAGATGCATTTGGGCATGCGCGACAGCTCGTCCATCAAGCGCGCTTCCTTCAGCTCGAGCGACACGGTACGTTGCATCTCACTACTCTCCACTGCGCTGAGCATCTCCATAGCGGAGTTCAAGACATTGTGTGGGCACGGCATGACAAGTGCCAGCAAATCGCGGCGGTCAACAAGCTTCGACGTGAGGAATCTTGTACGTATTGTCTCCTTGCTGACTCATCACTTCGACCAAATAGCTTTGGAGCGACAAGAAGGTGTGGATGATGCGCTCTATCGGGTACTCCACAAACTCTTCCTTGATGTTTGCAATCAGATTGTTCATGTAGAACGCCGACTTGCGGTACTGTAGGGCTTGGATTGCGGGAAAGAAGCCAAGGTCCAAGTACTTATTTGTAGTCGTAGTTAAGCATTGCATAGTTTTCAGACATTTTTGGTTTGCAGTATGCGTTTTCAATACTCTCTTATCTGCAATAGTACGGGGTTCGGTATTTTGAAGATAGGAATTAGTGCATGTGCTTATGGGGTCCACTGAAATTAGGAACAGCTCGGGTAGAAACCTTTTAACTATGCTAATACTAAGTCGCGCATCTAAACTCAGTAAGGCTGTGGTCTTTGACGTGTTGGCTTGAAAGTAGTTAGCTCCACCTCGCAGGAACATCCAATAGCCTGCTGTTTGATACGTGACATGTATGTCAGATTGCCCCCCGTAGTCCTGTCCACTTCTGCTCGATACAAACGTCCTTTGGTCGTCATACGTCCTCGCCAATCGGTTGTGGAGATCCATCACTCGCTGTATCGTGTCAGTATGCCGCGAACTGAACGCTGTATTTCGTTGGTGTTGAAGTTGCTTCTCGCTGGTGTGCATGTAGATTTGGGCAAAACTTGGTGCCGCTTCTATTCAGGCTGGGCTGAAACGGACCAATGTGTGAGTCAGCTGACCTTGAATACAATACGTCTTCGGCCGCTGCTGCTGTGCTTGACATCGTTGGTTCCAATGGAAGTGAAGTTGAACTGAGCGTTGTACTGACGAAAGCGCTCCATGAAGTTGCGCTGCTTTGAAGAGATCTTTGAACGCGTGCATTTCCGTCCAGTCGGGGAAATCGTAAGGATCCATCTTGACCTTGCCCTTAAAAAAACAGGGCAAGTTCTTGTAGTCGTGGGATGTCAACTTCTCTCGGCAGTGCGGGTACGTCGTCGTTTTCCCAGAAACTTGGAGCTAAGTGTGGCCGCCTTCCTCAAACACTTCGTACGATTGCCGTCCTACGAAATTCGCAGGGTTTCAGCATGGAGAATCGCATCTTGGGCGGGATCGTGAGGAAGGAACGGTGGATCTTCGCCAAGGTCGATGTCGTGCCTCCTCGATGAATTGAACATCCCGATGAATGACCCTAGGTTCATCCAGTGGTTAAAAACGGATGCAGATCGTTCGTCGGATGAAGGCCGTTGTCGTTGAGAACCCCCCAAATCAATTTTATCGTGTAGTTTCAATCGTCCAATGGCCGAAATGGACGCGGGTTGAGTTCAACGTCCACAATCGCCATCTCTTCACGTCTCATCGTCGGTCCTTCTGGTATGATTCGAGGCTGAGCGGACACAAACGTCATCAGGAAGTCTTCCACCTGCGGTTGTTCATCAGCTTGACGCATTTAAGATTTATTCGCACGCTTGGTTTGTTTTCATGACGCGCTATTTCTCTCGGTACAACTTTGCCCATCCAACAGAGCTTGTTTGTTTTGGCTTGCAATGGGGCTCCGTTGCGGTCTGCATACTCCGCAACTACACCATTCCCATACTGCCTAACGTAGGGCAGTAGAAGTCGGCTGGCTAATTCGGGGTCCTCCTTGGTTTTTTCCTCCTTGGATAAGCCAACAGATTGTGTTGCAACAATTCGTGGCGGGCTTCGCTCCACGCATCGGTCAGAGATGTTCACCGTCTGCAGTAGTGTTCGGTAACTGCCACACTGTCCTTGTTATCTTGAACGCCACCACGTCAACGCCGTCATTTCTGACTTCGCCTTGGGTGGCGCCTTTTGTTGGCATTTACTTTGGTCGACATTTTGTTGCGTTCCATAGCCGCACCTGATTCGCCCGTGCCATTCGGCTCTAGTTAGCTTCCATCAGATTCACGTTTCCGTTCGCTGGCTTGGCCGCGGCCTTAGCTTCCGATTGGTTCCCTAATCTAACGTATCAGTGCCAGAATAGACCTTGCCATTTGATTTCTCGACTAACTGCATGCTGATAGTTATGGTGGTTTGATACGCATCCTAATATAGGATCTACTTCACCCCCCAGACGGTAAACTTTATGCCCCTTAAGGAATCTCCCTGGGCTTGCAAGGCTATTACATGATTATCCGACCGAGGATACCACGGACGCAGATTCACGTTATACGCAGTATGACACAAATATACCAAGATATAATGGAAATCCACTCTACCTGAAAGGATTTTTCGCAGGTAGGACAAAGGAATAAATTCACTTATCGTTTCACGCGAAGTCCACTACGCAAATTCCACCTGGCTATTCCGACCGAAGTCGGGGGAATAATTGCACGCTGTAAAAACTACAGAGCAATGCTTGAGTAGTGCTACGGAAACCGTAGGGAGCAACTTATTGTCGGGATAGGCACAGTGTGCAACGGACTCCCCGTGTGTGCTGCAGTGCGTTTCGTAGATCCGTCACTTTGGACCCCTTCATACACGAGAACCGAACTTCGAAGAAGTTCCGAAGGCTTTGTTGTCCGAATTCCCCAGGAGGGATCCTTGCGGAAATAATCCGGCGAAGCCGGGGATCGAACCCACGACCTTTGAGTTAACAGTAGGACACCGATGCTCTACCACTGAGCATGCTGTTGGATTATTTGCGCGGCCTAACGTTACATGCAATATGTTTGACTGGAATTATACCACGTGCAAACCCTCCAAATTGGCGCACGTAGATTGAAACACGTGCAAATACGCCACTTAAATATAACCATGCATGTACATGTACACCAAAAACCACGTGTTAAAACCCACGGCCAGTCGAGTCGAGTGGACATTTGGGGTTAGTGAAGTATTTCCACGACCAGTGGCCGCATTTCGTGTTCTGGCCGTCCGTGATGACAGTGCTACCGGACATGGCCATTTGCATATCGTTCAGTTCCTGCACATCCACCGTCCAATCGACGGCTGTACGACCGCTTCAATGAACGACGCCGCGCCAAATGGCCATCTGGAGGTCGTCGAATTCTTGCATCACGAGCGGTCGGAAGGGTACGACCCCCAGACGCTGCGGCTGGCGATTGGGAGAGGACATCTAGAGATTGTGAAGTATTTTTGTGATACGGTTAGTCCAGCTAAGACCATGGCGTGGCAGGTGAAGGGCACTCTCCCGTCGACGACTTCGTTGGTCATGTTTGAGTACTTGGCGCTCGAGGCTATAGAGTACTTGACTATCCATTCGAATGGGTTCTGGTCCAACGCGAGCAGTGCAGTACAGATGGCTCGATCTGGTCCAGAAGAATGGGTCTCGTGAATGCGTAGCGTTCGATACGGTGGTGACGTCGATGCAAAACGCTGTGGGTCTAGGACATGTGCTTATAGTCGACTACTTGTGGGGTCTTCTGATGCTGACGCGGCCAACTCAACAAGTCAAAGCTGCCAGTTCCTTTATCGACCAGATTAGTCCATGAAGAATGCGTTCAAGGGGCCATGGGGACAATTGAACTGGCAGACCTTCCCAATGTCGTCCCAATATCTGAGGTGCAAATGGCAGGTGCTCCTGCTCCAATTGTGGACGAAGGCCACGCCACTCTGGCTGTCGTGGGGTGGTCATTCTCATCTACGAGTGCCCCTTCGACTACGGCGGGATGGTCATTTGGGGCCAGATAGCAACAATTAGTATTTGTACTAGTTAGTATATACTAACTAGTACTAATACTAATACGTATTAATATACTAGTAGTACTAATAATATTGCCGTTGTCTTAGCCGTGCTCTTAGACATGGATTAGCCAGAAACGAAGAAAAGAAGCACAATACTATTAATAGTAATAATGATATATAAATCTGTGAGTGTTGTCACATCATACTGATGATCACTTCCAAACCCCAGGATCATTTATCCCTCCTTTATTTGCAAGTAAATGCGTAGACAGTTCATTCCTTTTAACAGTTTCCTTGCGAGTATCCGAAGAAAGCACATATCAAGTTATACAGTTTATTTTGCTGGGTTTTGGCGGCGCGCTTGAGAGATAGATGCAAGTCGACCCAGACCACGACAATGTGCACGACGGCAACGTGTCCGACGTTGACAGAGAAACCGAGATTGACGATGACGCAGTGGACCATGGAGAGGATTCTGCTGACCAAGACGAGAAACAAGTAACCGAGGCGAAGGAAGACGATACGGCAGACGACGAGTCACATGCTACCCTTGAGCAGGTAACGTTACTGTCCGCCACACACTATGTAAGGTGGACACACCCCAATGAGACCACGCGTAGGACGTCTCCGTGACAAAGCTAGCGAAGCCTCTGTCGGCCTACTTTCACTTTTTAGCGGCAAATCGCGCCATCGTTGTCGCCGAGAATCCAGGACTTGGCATCGGTCCCGTGCAGAAGATTCTCAGCACGAAATGGAACGAACTTTCTGCCGAAGCGAAGGAAGTACGTAGGACCCTGTCTCTTGTTGTTGTAGCGTACTCATGCGTGTCCTAGCCATTCACCACGATGGCCGCGGCGGACAAGGAGCGCTACCTCAACGACAAGCAATCGTTGATGGACCAGGGCATCGACATCGAAGCAGCCCCAAGAGTCCCTCGCAACGACGAGTCCTTGTTGACTCTCCCAAGCGGTACTGTATTCACATACCTTCCTTCTATCATATCGAAGTTCACGTCGGGGGAACACGTTAGCCCGGGTCAAGCGCATCATGCTCACCGACCCCGACGTTAATAAACTCTCGAAAGACTCTGTGCTTGCTGTGACCAAAGCCACTGTACGTCGAATACCACTTGTCGTGTTTAAAGATTATGAAACATGCGACAGAGTTCTCCTCATTTGGAAGTCGTTGTAGGAGCTATTCATTCACTTTTTGGCGACCAAGGGCCACGACAGCGCGACCATTTCCAAGCGAAAGACAGTCAAGGACAGCGACGTGCTCACTGCCATCCATTCCCACGCAGTGCTCGACTGGCTCCGCGACGACTTTCCCGAGTCGAAAAAGGTCCCCGTGGCTGCCAAACTCTCGAAAAAGTCTGCGGCTCATAGTAATGTGGCGGCCACCGAAGCTTCGCCGTCGTCGTCCTCCTCTGCCAAGTCCAAGATCACGTCCTTCTTTTCAAGAGATTAACTAACCTATGCTACTACTAGTAAATACTACAGTACTACTACCAATGATGCATACATCAGACAACATCTATTGTGTGTGGCTCGCAGGAAGGCTAGCAACCACCCACCAACCACCACCACCCTGTATCTCCTCGATCGTTGCTACCCAAACCACACTAACGTAAATGGCCAATGAACGAGACCTCGTCGTAGTATTCAGGTTACTCGTCTCTGAGGACCGGGAATTCAATTCTGAAAAGTGCTGCATCAAGCCGAATGGTTGGGCATTCTTCTGATCATTTAATTGGCTTGAATAGACTTCACCTTTGCGTTTATTTACTTCTCTTTCCACTCAAGCCAAGCCAAAAGGCGATGGATGTATGTGTTTTTGCTTATTTTTGGTGATTTCATTTTTCTGATGATTCGATTGGCTATTCCAAAAATCAAGCAATGCCATTGGCCATGTGCATCATAACCTGACCATCTGCGATAGCATAAATATTCCGAAAAGATATTGAATCCGACACCCATTCATTGGCTAATACTAATATATTATTTCAGAAGCCTGATTTAAAATGAACTTGTCAGCCCTAATTCCACGAATTCACCTATCAGCGCTTCCTGCAAATGTCACGACTTTTTCAATCCTTATTGAGACTATCTAAAATGGCGCCTCGGCCAATAGATTTCACGATATTCGACGACCTCGATAATAAATAATTATTTTATAATGCATAATTTCGATAATTGTTCAAATACTGTAGTATATTATTACATGAGGGAGTAAACATTCCAAAACGATGCATTCGCGCGAAGGAATATGATCATCTCGAAATTCACCGGATGCATGTGCTTTCTATGGTCTGTCAAGATGTACTTCGCGACGCTGAAGAGCCGTTCGACCAAGTCGCTCGTTGGAAGGACAAACTTGAAGCAGCGGTACTTGCTTACTGGGAATTGCGGTAAATCGTGTATCCAATGATTGTAGCCGTGTATGTTTATCCATTTTTTGTTGAGAACGACATGATAAATAAAAAAAATGAGTATTTCATTAGAATAAAGAAAATCGCTACTGATCAATGAAGTGAATAAAACATCTAAAGGGTCCAAACACTTGTTGTTGCGTGGAGATCGTTGTTCACAACCGTCGCCTCCAACAAAATGGCTAGTTGACTGAACGTTTTGAACACTTTCAGACTATCCAAGTGAACTTGAACAGGTAAGTTGATAGTTGCATGTGCTTTGGGGGGCTTCCGGTCGGTGGCACGGAGCAACTCAGCACCGATTCGTGCAGCAATAATCCGCGGTAGAATATCGAAGGTGTCGGGTTTTACAACCTTGACATTCCCATAGGCAGCGTCCACGTTCCATGTGTCTTTGGGCCACTCGAAGTCAATTTCGATGGTTTGCTGGCTGGGGGCGATTGTGATTTCCACGATAGTGGCGTTTCGAGGCTCTACAAACAATACACAAATACTGACTTCTCCCGAAGGGTGACGGCGGTACTGGTAAATGTTGCAAGGGTAGCTGACAAATTTGACAATTCCATCGGATGTTGGAAAAGCCTCGTCACCAAACTCAAATGTCATGTCCTCGTGAACCGGAATTTCAGTCGCTTCGTAGCTAGGTGTTGTCGATTGCACTGCATACATTAGTGATTTTATGGATAGTGCAATACACAATATCTTACATGTTGCCCCATGTGGTAACATGGCCTTTCGGAAGTGGGCGCGAAATGCGTCGAAGCTGTACTGCTGGAATAATACGTGCTCATCGTAGATGTCACGAGCCTTTGTTGACGCACTCACACAACTCGATTGCACCAGGTCGTCGAGTAACTTCTGCGCCTCACATGGACGTGACATGTTCCATGCTACTCGTGTGGCCGCGCTACTGCGAGTCCTGCGTGATGGTTGTCGGTGCATTTCAAGAAGATTTCGATAATGAACGAGGATTGCGCGCGCAATTTCAAATCTATCCGGATAATGCTAGTACCTACTAGAGTACTAGATGTTCAAAATGTTCATTCGTAACGTTCTGTTGAATTCGAATTTCTTTCAATTCGGACATCTCAAATACTTTGACGCACGATATCTCAAATTTCTACCAAGGGATTATGAATCTGATGATGGATTTGTAATGCTTACAAGTGTATCAATAAACAACCGTTACTACAAGTACTTTGTACGGAATGCGCAGGATCTGCGCTGAATTTCACGTCAAACACAGACATTCATCGTGAAGGAGGACGAATTCGGCCTTTTAAGCACTGAGTTTCACTCTTTTCTGCGAGCTAATCTTGTATAATCTCAATGGATATTGAATCTATGCGATAATAAGTAGACAAATACGAGAGGATTTGCTTTGGTATCGCATATTCATCACGGTATCCTCGGACGAACACTCTTCTTCGTCTTGTTCACATGTTCGTCGTTTTGTGTGTGGACATCTGAATTCATTTAGTAGATACTACTACTACTATCTGTACTACTATATCCAAGATCATTTGTAAGTGGTGCTTAGTAGACACAAAACTGATAATAGTAAGCCCAGCTTCAACTTCAATCCGGATAACTGCGTTTCAAGAAAGCGCGCAAATTCGAAATCGATGGCAGGTTGGTTGACTCCGACCTTCTGGCACCATGGATGCCGCATGATGAACCGTCATGGTTCACCGCTAGAGACCAACTGCCGACGATACAAGGCTATGTTTGGGGTGACCCCCCTATGTGCTAGCCTTGTATGGACTATGGTTGAAGACCGACGCCCAGTGTCCTCGCGTCCAATCCACCTGCTCTGGGCTCTGCTCTTTCTCAAAGTATACGGTACTGAAGACGTTCATCACTGCATTACTCAAGCCGACGAAAAAACCTTTCGACGCTGGGTTTGGATTTGGGTTACATTAATTGCTAGTCTCAACGTGGTTGTACATCAACCTGCTATTAAAACTAATGTCATGCTAGATTCAGTGGGATCGCCGTTTGGAGTTGAATCGTCCAAGTGACAGGGCACTTGTGCCTCTCGATGGATCAGATTTCCGCATCCAAGAACAGATACCATTTGATCGCACATGGTACTCCCACAAGTTCCATGGTCCAGGCCTCCGTTACGAAGTCGGCATTTGCATTCGGACGGGCAACATTGTTTGGGTAAACGGAGGGCTCCCATGTGGGGAGTGGCCAGACTTACGGTTGGCACGCGATTCCTACATCAGCATGGTCCGCCGTGGTGAATTGACGCTTGGAGACAAAGGGTACAATGACCCCAATTACTTTATCTACCCATGCCCCCAACTGCAAAACCCGAGGCGCCACAAAGATATCATGGCTCGCCACGAGATCGTGAATAAACGCATGAAGCAGTTCAGCGTCTTGTCACGCGTATTTCGGTACAGTATTGATCTCCATCCTAAATGTTTTCATGCTGTCGCCAACTTAACTCAATTGTCGATGGAAAACGGCGAACCGCTATACCAAGTGTAAGCTAAATGAATTCAATTTAAATTTCCACTATTCTGTATTTCCCGTAACTCCCTGTTGGTCGTATTCGAGGCGTTTTGGAGCCAAAAGTTCGTCCGCGTAGCTCAACGGCGTGCTGGGTATTGCAACGCTACCAGGGTCCAATAGGAACATGACCAATCCAGCCTTCTCAGTAGCAGTCAGCTCGTCTTCGCGTAACGACAACACCTTCGCCACACCATTGTCAAAGTTAGGATAGTGGTGGATCTCAGCGTTCAGAGCCAGATATGGCAACGTTGGGTGCCGCAGGTAATCCATGAAACATGGTCCGTGCATCCGCCATGTCAAGATCTTCCGCTTGGAGTTGTTTTGTCACGCTTTCGAATTGCTCAGGCACATCGAAGAGCTTTTTCACAGGAGTATTCTGTCCGCTAAGCAACAACAGATCTCGCACCCCTGAGACCTACGGTAAAAATGGTAACAGCGCCAGATAGAGTTGGACCATTTGAAATGTCGATGACCATCGCGTTAGGTTTCGACAAACCGGCAATAAGTCAGTGTACTGTAGCGCGTAAGTTCTCCAGCTGGGCGAAGTCGCCAAGCCTCTTCATGACAGCGCGTATGAATACCATGTCGCTTTCGTAAGGCACCAAAAATGCCTTCAGGGCCAAGTTGCTTGACCATGAAGGCATTCTTGGAGCGCCCGTTTTAGCCGCCATAGAGACGTTGGTAAAACAATTGTCGCCAGTGACAAAGGCGAGATTTGCCAGCTCTTTGCCATAGAGGCCAAGTGTTTCCTCGATGAATGCGATGTAAGCGTCAGTATCCATGCTGTCGGGCTTCAAGAGTGGTGACATTGCGAGCAGAGGTGTATGGCGCACGTTGGCGACACCGTACGTTGCAAAGATCGCGCAAAAGTGCTTCGACCCGTCGGTCCACCCGTCACTGCAAATCCCAAAGACGTCGGGGAGTTCTGCTGCGATTTTGGCCTCCACGTTACGTGTGACCTTGTCCATTGCAGCCTTTAACGCCTTCACGCGTATGGGGGTCAGCCGTGATATATTGCGTGTTAAGGGGTTCTCAACCTCCGAAAAGGGTTGGTTGCGCTCAACAATCCACTGCACCCAGGCGTGCAGGTTGGTCGCCTTGGTGTCGACAAAACCAGTGAAGTGTCCACACGAGCAGTGCCTGTGACGCCTCGAATTGGGCAAGGTAGTCGGGGAGTTTTTTATCGAGGTGGCTCGTCAAGTTGGAGTACCCGGCCGATTTTGCTTTTGTTCGCTTGGTACCACACACCTTGCACTTGAACGTTATGTCGTCCAGAGCGACGAAGTAGAAGGTACATAGCTGCTTGGTTGTGTGTTCCATTCGTGTAAATCGAATGAGGATAAAATTTAATTGGACGAAGTTTGAAAATAGATTATCGATATCTACCGACACCGAAAATAGATAATTAGATCCATAAGAAATAGATTATTTTTGCTATCTTATCTAGATTATTATCTCAAAGATATATTATGTCCGAAGCCTGTTTTAAATAGTTGCGTTCAATACAAACATGGAGTAATATTTTATCTGGATATTGCACGTTCTTTCTTCGAGGGATAGGGCTCGATTACTCAATCATTGGCTGGCTACGAGGGATGGGGTTACCAGCACCGCTTATTGGGTGAATGGACCGATACCATCGTAAGTTTTTCTGTGTGCAGTTTTGGCTATAGAGAGGCCTGTGGGCCGAGAAAACAACAAAAACGATTTACATTGGGTTTATGGCAATCGGAGACCACGCTGCGCTGGCTGGCAAATTGAAAAGTCAGCACGTCCTGCCCACGGCGTGCCCACGTCGACTTTCATTTATGTTCTTACATGTGTATGATGCGTAATGATATTGTTTACCATGGTTTGCAATGTCGCCATGTTGTTAGTAGTAGTTACTGTGATGTGAAAGCCGTCTGGGTCTAGCTAGTGGTGTATGTATTATGCGGGATGCTCTTGGGGACAATCAGGGGACTCAAGTCCAGTCATTGTTATGTATGATATGTTGTCGACTGACTACTACGATGGTGGCTACATTTTGAATTGGAGTCGGGTCTTTGATTCCACCTTGTGCGACTTTTGCATTGAACAACCCAATGATTATATTGAGTGCCCCGATGCGGTGTTGCTCGCGCAGGACATACAGTACCGACCCACTGCTGCGAATATTTGGCGCAATGTCGTGTACGAAGCTCAAGACGTGCTGTTCGGCGAGCGATCCGAAGCGCAAGACATCGCCGTGATAGGATGGTGCTATGAGATCCAACTCAAGGCCATCGTGGAGGAACAGCTTCATGAAGCCAACGACCAACTTCGCCTCGGATTTCTTCTTGCGGTCTGCGCCAACCTGCCACATGGGGGTTCTTGAGCGTACCACTCGAAACACAGGTCTGCCAAGAACGTGGCGGCTGCCTTGTGGCGTTTCATTAGAACAGTGGCTTCGGCTTCGTGCGATGGCATGGCGATGGGTGGTGTTGGAGCGGCACCAATACCGACGTGGCTTCAACGGCAGCAACACGTAGGCAAAGTGCCTTGTTGATGACAACCAGTTCGTGGATCACGGCTTGTTGCTGCGTAATGGAGTCGTTCGCACGTGTGCCTTGTCCTTAATACGGTAATCCTCTTTTCCAGTCGATTCACGTAGGCATGAACACCTAGATCGGCCGCGACATTCGCCGCTTGTGGCGCGTCTTCAGTGCACGACGTCAACGCCACCAAAGGGTCAAGCAGGGAAAGCAGTGGCGTTCCTGATCCGATGGTGATCGTTTCGGCTGTCAAAACTTGAGGAAGGTTCGACAACATGGCGACTGACGGGGTAGCTTGAGTAAGTAGGGCTAATGCGATGTATAGCAGCAGACACGTGTACGGGTTATGGTAAGGATAGAGCGCAAACCGCTGCTCCTAGGACGTCTTCATGTGCACGAAAAGAATCGAAACTACAGACCCCGAAGTCACAGCGAGCTGTTGGCATTGGACAAGGGAAAGGTCTGAAGCACGGCCAAAGTAATGCCACAGCAGGACTAGCATAGAAGCATCTTGATAATCCTTTGAACTCTGAGCGTTGTGATGCAGCCACTGAACGAGCACACACAAGCCTTGCTTCGTGCAAGCCTCAGCTTTCTTCACAACGCCACCATGTTCACGCTTCAAACAATGACGCTCAAGCGTGCGCACCATCTTCTGCAGCCGTTCTTCGAGTGACACACGTAGTGATGGATTTTCCTCCAGCAGCCAGTTCTTGGTCTGTCTGTAGTATTGCATTACAGTTGACTTTCCCAACTTACAGCCGCGACTGCCTTCGTTAAAGGCAAGGTGGATGTCATACTTGTCCATTGCTGCCTTAAACACCAATGCCGTCGCATCCTGCCTGGGCAATGCAAGCCAACAAATGCTCGAACGGGACGTTTTCGGAGGCCACCACCGTTTAAATGCATTGAGTGCGTTGATGCGAGCCCTGGCAGTTTTCGCAGGTACAAGCTCATTATGCTGCAGGTAATCGGATGGTTGGGTACCAGTTACACTTAAGATATACTTCGAAGGACTACTGTACTGATTGGTAATGTAGGGTGTGAAAACAGGACAAAGTCCTGCATGTCGGAATATGAATCATTTCCAGTCAAATATTCGATCACCACTAGTTTGCATGGAAGGTGTGATATTTCAGATTCCATTCCGACAAAATTGTCGGAATATGTCGCAGCCGACACAATAGCAGTAGTCCTAACCCTATTCGAGTTTATTGGTCAAAATTATTCCGGATTCATTTTTAGTACCATATGATTGGTAGAAGGGGGAAACTGAGGCCATAGGTTGGCTAAAAATTGAGCATACAAATACTAAGTGACGTCTGAATTTTGTTCCATTGGATAAAATTATGAAGGTGTGGAACATGCATTACGATTTCCAACCACAACTCACGAGACCACCGATATATTTCGATCACCTCCATGATATTTCGTCGTTTATATTTCACCGAGCCAGCGGTACTAGTACAGTATACTGTAGTTCAACGAACTATCGTATAATTTCAGTTTTCGTCAATATATTTACCAAGATATCGTTTCTTAGTCTTTCCTTAAAATGCCCAACGCTACATACTTTCGTATCCATCAACCCTATTCCCACAACAAGCACTTCTCGGAAGGGTTCATGTCCGAGTCGACGGGGCACTGGAACGCTCGGGCAAACTCGGCGTTGTTTTGCAACGCCCCCGTCACGCGGAACCGATGGGGCGGGTGCGGGTCCGACAAAAACTGCCTGAGGCGGGCATCCGTGTCCTTGGAGCACCAGGATTGGGCGAACGACAAGTAGAACAACTTGTTGCCTGCTTCTTCCGTGTACTGGGACGGGAACTTCTTCAAGAACTCGTGGTACGCGCGGAAACTGGTCTTGAGCCCCCCGTTGTCCGCAATGCTCTCACCCAACGAGAGCTTGCCGCTGATGTTTCCCAACACCGCGCCTGTCACTTCGCTCGTTACGATAAAGTTGGCGTACTGGTCGCTAATGCACTGGGCCTTCGTCTTGAAAGTAGTGTTGGTGGCGCTCGACCACCAATTGTTCAACTTGCCGTCGCCATCGAAATTGCGGTTACTGTTGTCGAACCCGTGGGTGATTTCGTGTCCGATGACCATCCCGATGGCACCAAAGTTCTGGGCGGCATCGTATTTGACATCAAAGAACGGAGGTTGCAAGATGCCAGCAGGAAGCTTAACTTGATTCGTTTCCTTTATGTACTTTGCGGTCGTCTTGTGGGCAGGCACGCCGAACTTGCGCTTGTCCACAGGTTGGCCTTTCAGCTTCAACTTGGTGTCGATGTTCACTTGAGAGATCTTCCAGTGGTTGTTCAAATACTTCTTCGAATCCAACGTCAGGTTGGGGTACAACTGGGGCTTCTCTGGGCCACCCACCAATTGCACTAACTTGGACAGCTTCGTTTGCGCGTTGGCGCGGGTCGAGTTGTCCAACCAGTCGGCGGTGGCAATGCTAGTGGAGAAGGATGACTTCAATGCCTTGGCCAGTTCGTCGACCGTCTTGGCTGTATCAGCCGACCACACCGCGTCTAAGAAGTACTGGCCCAAGAGTTCCCTCACGGTGTTGCCCGACTCAGATACGCAGTACTTTTCACGGGTTGGTTCCTCCTTTTCACCATTGATAATATTGCCGAACAAGTTCCAGTTCGCTGTGCGGAATTCAGGGGTCAAGTGGTTGGACGAGGCGTGGATGAGCTTGTACTCCACGATGGTGCGGAGGTCGTCCAAAGTCGTGTTCTTTAACAGCGCTTCCGTCTTGTCAAAGTAGGTCAAGTCGGAAAAACCCACCCAGTCATTCGACCCACCGGACTGGTCGTGGACGTTGAAGCCGTTGGCCTTGAGCCACGAGCCGATGAGCAGTGGGTACTTCTGGTCTAGCTCGTAGTACGTAAACGCAGTATACGGAGACACAACGGCTTCCATCTCCTCGAGCTCGTTGTTGCGGCCGAAATGGACCACAGTTTGCTCAAAGTGGATGATCAACGGCACCGCAGCCATCGCTTGTTCGGCAGTGTAGCCAGCCAACTGCAACACCGACGTAATGTACACCTCGTAGTAGGGTTTGAAGAACGACCACTCGCCAGGGTAGATGTAGAACCCGTGAGACAGCGACAGGGGGGATCGGACACCGAAGAGGGCGTTCTTGGTTGGGTTGTCGTAATCAGCTCTGGCATTGATGTCGAAAAAGGCAGGGATGCCGTTCTTGGCCAATTCACCAGCCACGATGAGGAGGTCCAACGTGGTGTTCGCCGACCGAATGGCTTCGAACGAATCGGTCAACGGAGTCAGGCCGAGCGATGACAGCGTAGCCGTGTCCAAACAGGAGTTGTAAAACTCTCCAAGCGTGGACTTGTTGTCAGACAAAATCTTCGTCAACACGGCTTGGTTTCGGATGGTGATTTGGGAGAACGACGTATCGGTGAAGGTTTTGCCCGGGGGGATCACAGCTTCCTTGTGCCACGCGCCACACGCATATTGATAAAAGTCGTCGCAGGGGTTTGCGGAGTAGTCGATGAGCTTGGTCACAGACTCAGGGAGTTCCGTGACGGAGCCAGCCGTGGTGGTAGCCGTCAATGCGCTGAGGGAGACGAGGACTTTGACCATCGTAGCCCGAAAAGGAAAATGAAGTTGGCCAAAAGTGTCAACCATTGACAGTGAAGTGAAGGCCAGGCGTGCAGGTCTTTCAAACAACCAACCGGATTCACATATGGAATATCCTTGACCAAGCTCCTAAATGACCAATTTATGATGGGCACGGTTACACCTACACACCATATTCGCTACCTATGTATCTGTGCCCAAGCATTTTCCTTTCCCAATACTTTCACGCCCTGACGCATTGGCTATGCACATCTGTTAGACATAAGCTGTCAGGACACAAAGTTTGTTACCCTGGCAAGTGTCAGAATATATCACGCATTCGAAAGGTCTCGATATGTAGCTCGAAGAAATGTGGCCCTGCCACTCGACAATCAAACCATAGATGTAATATATGGACATTGGAGGCCATATTTTGGTCATCCATTGGCAAGAGTACAGCGGGCTATGTACTCTACCTCCATGTGTTGGATGATACAGGCAAGGGTGACGTAACGCTTGAAGAAGCTATTGTACTGTACGCGTGAATGACTTGCGATATCTGTGCACTAGCCAAAGTATTTGTTGACTTGACTCACAAGTTTTGTCTAAAACTCTCAAACCCAACGAAGAGTGTGCACAACCTCAGGTGGCACTATAAGCTGTACGAGATTCATCACTAGGAACGCACGCGATGAGGAGACGTGTGTTGCTACTGATGCTAACTGCATTGTACAAGACCATATCAGCTCGACGAGGATTGCCAAACTGAAGGCAACTTGTCAACTCCATGTACTTACTATGAGTCGATTCTGGTGCACCATATCATGTTGCCCTTCGTCGTATTCTTGTACTGTAATATTGAATAAAACTGTCATGAGGACGAGGAAAGAGGTAGCACTGAGGAAGGGGGCGAGAGCACGAGGAACACGAAGAACACTTGTGTGCTCGGGGGCAAAACTGAAAGTGAGGATTATCCGACTGCTTACAGCCAACCAAAGGGAACACCGGATAATATCCTTATCTGGTGTTTTGTGCCGTCGGAGCCAAAAAAGGCACAAAATCCGGATACAATCCGGATGTGCCAAAGGGGCCAAAGCAGACAGGCCAAAGTGCCCCCTAAAAATACATCAATCATATGCTTTTTTTGTAACCAAAACAATACAAACTCTCATATAAATTATCCATCAAAATCATCCACAACTTTTATCTGGAACAGGGAAGTACTAGTTTGTACCTGAGAACGACGTACATGGTTTTGGAATCGCTGATTTGATCACATGACGACAAATTGCTCGCGCATAATATTACTATTAATACTACTGTAATTAGTTATAAAATCAATGGTGGGCGATAAGAATGTCAACTCCATTCTGCATACTAGTAGTAGTACTACGTAGTACTAGCAATGGAGTACTTTGCATACGTAGTACAAGTACTAACGTAAACAATCAATTTAAGACGCATCAGAGGAAGGCGGCTGGGGAGAACTTTCAAAGCTCCACGCTCGTTCAACATTTTTTACCTCTGAAACTTAGCTGGATTAATGGGGAACAACCTCATACCAAAATAATTGGTATGAGCCATTGGAAATGTACCGATACCACAAATTATATTGGGTATCGGTACACTTTCAATGGCTAAATCAACAAAAACCAAGCAATTTTAATCCAAATTTGACTATCAATTTAAGACGCACATGTTTATCTTGAATATTATATACCTATTTGCATATAAATTTGGTGGTTAGGTTATCAAATTGTAGCAGGAAGCAAATCAATTTCCATATTAGGTTATGCATTCACAAGTGTTCCATATTCCATCATTCCAAATTGAGTTGGGAATCCAAAGTGGTGCTTTCGGAGGATACTTGAGGTACAATACATCAACAAAAATATCGTTCACATTCAATAACTAGACTACGACCGAATCCACAAGCAAGAAAGGCTCCACTACGCCGTCTCTGGGCTGCTCATGGTTGCCGCTGCTATCGCTGTCTGCGTCGTCCACCACGTTGGCCCCGTCGACAAGACCGATGCCCGATGGCTGCTACTGTGCGTTGAGTGTATAAATTTGCACGGGTTATACCGCGAAAAATTTACGACTTTTGATTGGTTCTTGCACATACGTCTTAAATGGATTGTTTACGTTTACATTGGAGGACTTCCAAAACCTACACAAATGAATTTGTGTGGACCTTGACATAAAAAAAAATCGAATAAAAATATGTGTTTGACCTCTCGCAATTTGTTGAGGCTGTTTTTTGGTTTCAACAAATCGTGGTGTTTGTGTTACACATCGCACAAAATTACTTTGATTGTTTATACAAATATTAGGAGGTAAGCCACCGATTGGACTTCACGTTCCCACCAATAATATTCGTGGACATCGCGTTTCAACTTCCAACGAGTCATGTCGAAAGCAAGCAAAGGGCGCGGTAAGAGTTGGTAAACGGCGTCGGTTGATCTCTTGCTCGACCACGTCCAAGAGATGCAAATTGCGCGTGATATTGATACCAAGGCAGACGTCCTCCCACTTACTCGTGCTTAAAGTAATATAAGATGTAATTTAACGCATCAGGTGTTACCGACACAGTCGCGACAAATGACTGTGCATCTCGGGCCTTGTACATGGTGTACCATGGACTCATCTCTTGGGATTCAAAGAGTGCAACTGACTTGATGAAGTTTCGCTCTTTCAACCGTCTGCGGATTCGTAGAGCATACATGATTCGACGTAGGCGCTGCGGTCGCGAGGCCACAAGCACCAAAGTGAGGTTCATGATATTTGTTACATGAAGCGTTTTGGTGCTCGTTGCCATTCAATTTTATCCAATAAACTGTTGATTCAAATTGATTTTACCCAATAGAATTAGGAAAAATTTGCTACTTGCGTGGGTTTTGGTGGCCCTGGTATCGCGTGACGTGACGAAGCAAATTTGACCACAATAATGATACACATCATATCCGGACAAATATAGTTTGTGTCGGCGATTTGTGTAGGTTTTGGAAGTCCTCCATTGTGCTCCGAGTATGAGTAGCACTTGTAATTTAATCCGGCATGGTTCGTGACGCTATGCCATAATAAGTGAATGTACTGGTATTGTTTACTTTGCATGTGCCAAGTTTCGCACGTACTTTGAGGAGGATGACGTATTCATGTGACGCCACTCAAGTCAGCAAGATCGAGACCTTTGGCATCTCAAGTCAGCACGATTGAGTTCAAAAATAGTAGTTGCAAATTCATAGTATTATGCTATATATTTATCTAACTACTGGACTTGTTGCCTGTTCATGTTCACATCCGACCGCGACACTTGGGTGAACCACACTTGATGAACCGCGAGTTGTTACCATAAACCGTGGCGTCCACGTACATACTTGGAGAGAGCTGCATGAAGTAGTACTCGGGCACTTGGGCGTAGGACATGTTGCGGAAACGTCGGGCGAATTCGTCCTTGCCGATGGCTTCACACATGTACTCTATACCGTGTTTGGCCTGCGTGAACAGGCGCAGACAGGAGCAGGCCAAATCCCTTCACGGAGGTGTGAAAGAGGCTATGCTTGGCAGCCAAGTCCTTGTCGAAACCTTGGTTCGCGCATAGCGTTCCCATGCGTAATGCAGAGGACAAGTATTGTTCTTGGTCACGTTGATACAGTGGGATGGTGCAAAAGCCAGGGGGTGGTTGCGGGTGAAACGGAAAGTAAATTAGTTTACTGTTAGTTTCCAGTGAGAACAACTGGCTCTAAAGGCTAGGCGGACTAGCTAATGACTAGCCAATCAGGACACGGCATCCTAATGATTTACCGTGGATATGGCTGGCTATCTACTATCTGAGGAAAAGCCTCTAAAAGGCACAAAAACCTCCTACTAGCTGCAGCCAATACTGCTACCTGAGGCTTCAGGGCAGTGGTGATGTTCATGACGGAACAGGGTGTTCTGACTGCCTCCCAACAACTCCACGCAATGTCACCCGAATCAGGTGCCCATAGTGCAGCAAGAGGCTGACGGTTAGACTCAGTGAGCGTAACCACCTATGGTTACACCGTCTTATGTCCGGGACTAACCACGTCGGACACCCCTCTTAGCGGGTCCCTACCAATTGGTCCTTCCGCACGACATGCCGGGGAAGAGACCGGATGGATCGAGTAACCACCGGGATGCCGTCATCCCCCGTTGTCTGACCTGTCACGGTTGGAGCGTCCTTCGTACATGACGGGACTGGTCTCGGGCTGAGAGGGCGGAGTTTATGCTCCTTGGTCTGGGCCAAAGGGGTCGGAGGTCTGCAGCTGCTCCACTCTTAGTTTACTGCGCAGTGCGCAGAACGTTGTAATGTCTAACGGTTTGGTGAAGATATCCGCGACTTGGAGTCGTGTATCTGTGTACTCGAGTCGAAACACTTGTTATTCGACGAGGTCGTTGATGAAATGGTAGCGCACATCAATATGTTTGGTGCGCCCATGATGACTAGAGTTGTTCACTATCTGGATGGTGCTTTGATTGTCGTCATGGAGGGTAATAGCCGAGGTGATGGGATGACCCATCTCACCTGCTGTCTGCTTGATGTACAAACATTTATGTGCTACTGTACACAGAATCATAAGTTCTGCCTCGGTAGTCGAGAGAACTATGCTGCGTAGTCTCTTAGCGATCCATGAGATCGCAGAGTTGCAGTAGAATGTCACAAAGCCGGCGACGCAGCGACGAGTGTCAACGCAATTAGCGTAGTCACTGTCAGCAAATGCGTGCAGCGGAGTGGGGGCTTCCAAAAATACTCTTAGACAACTTCTCAGACACAATTTTATTCAGATGTAAGAGCGCTCTCAGACTAATCTGAGAAGACATCTAAGATGGAGCTTCCATGTGCGCTCTCCAAAAATATCTCAGGCAGATTTTATTCAAACCAGCTCTATTCATCAAAATGGTTTCAAGCTTCCTGTTTCTTTGCGCTTACGAGGACAACCGCCGACGCGCGGTGCTGTCTTGCATGCTTCTGCTTCGCATACGGCCATTCCTCCGCGAGCGAAACATCATCCGCTCGATTTCACTGTGCTACAATCAACTGGATAGTCCATGGTACATTATGTACCACAGCCGCAACGTGCCATCGTTCATCGCAGCTGTGTCAATTCCACCAGCCACCTTTGACGATCTCTTTGCTGCATTCGACAAATTCTACATGGTACAATCTGGTGAGGGTCGGCGAGGACGACCGACTCGAATACATCATAAGCATTGCGTGCTTGCACTTGTCCTACACGACTACACCCACGCGACAGAATCGAAAACGTTGTGCGAGTTGTTTGCCGTGCCACCATCAACTTTGTCGAGGGTTTTATCAAATGGCGAATGGGCCCTGTCATTGGCTCTGAAGGACATCGAGACGCAGGTATACGCTGGCCGTCGTTTGAGCAGCAGAATGTATGGTCTCAAGCCACTGAACAACGCGAGCCACTGGTTCAAGGGGTTTTTGCTTTTGTGGATGGCAAAAGTCTACCTGTTCAAGAACCGTCGTCAGCAGATTTACAAAATGAACTGTACAATGGTATGAAATATATACTCAATAATTCTTAAATCATAAATGGTAGCATATTCTTTCTTTATGTACTTGTTTGCTCGGGATATTTAGTACGTATATATTCCTGTCAAGTTAATATGTTGTTTTAACAGGGTAGCTTCATTCTGTGTTCGTGACAAGTGTACTCTGCTACGGCGTCGACGGCACATTGATCTGGGGTAGGCATAATTGCCCCAGATCATGGAATGATGGTGAGATGAGTCGCTGGTTACAAGACCGCCTTGCTGACAGTCGATTCTGTGCACCTGGTATGAAAGTCGCCTCCGACTCTGCCTTTCCTGTTAATGGGCAGTGTACCGGTCGAATTGTTACACCGATCAAACAAGGAGATCTCGAAAGAGTATCCCCCGACTGTCGGCTTGGACTACAAGCCATGAGCAACGCAATAACCTCGCTACGACAAGCCGCTGAGTGGGAAATGGGTGCTGCTGTGAAAGTGTACCGTCAACTGGATCTAAAGTTGCCCTACAATCCTGACTTACGTGGGCGACGTTTACGAAATATATTTCGCTTGTACAATTTTCGAGTAAGGCACACAGGAATTGGCCAAATAAAATATGTGTTTGGAGTTTGAATTAATTGGACTCGTAATGCTATTTAATCTTGATGGATTTGAATAAAATGCATTATATCAATTATCGTGAAGTAGTTTAATCTACTACTTTTTTGGCGTATCTCCAAGCAATTTCATCATGATTGCCATCTGGAATTGTTCTTGGCGAGCGCGGTACTCGTTTTCATCGCTCAGTCTGCGCTCTTCACGCTCATCACGCAGCAACTGTTGCTGATATTCTCGCTCTTCGCGGGCGATGTCTTGTTGCCGCTCTTGTTGCCGCTCACGTTCTTCGCGCTCGTCTTGGCGCTTTTCTTTGCGATCTTCCATAAGACAAAACATCGACATCATGTCATTACTCGCTGATTGTTGCTTGCCGGCCTGGTCAATAAATGCATCCAAACTTTGGCGCCGTTTCGCCACCGCAGACAATGAGGACGCTGATGGCGTTCCTTCCGACACCTTACTAAGCCGCTTCCCAAGTTGGCGTAGACTATCTTGAGACAACCCTGAACGGTTTGGCTTTTCTTTTAAAGACGTCTTTTGTCGCTTTAGAGGAAGAAACGTTTGGCTTGTGTCAATTTCTTCCTTGAAATCGACGTTGTCGGTGACGTCCATCTGACTGTCATCATTGTCGCCTTCTTCCGCGACGCTTTCCGAGACATTCACATCCGGCGTGACGTCGAGAGTTGTCATGTGGTCGACGTCTTGGTCGAAGTATGTTTTGAGACTATCCGCATTCATCTCGCCTTCGTCGCCCAAGACCTCGACCGCCGCTCGACTGTCGATGTCACGCTGAATGCGCTTGGCTCGGACGACGAGTGGTGGACAGTCTGGGTCACCAGTTGGTTTCTTCACCGACTTGAGGAACGTAAATTTCCGTTTACACGCCTCCCAGTCCCGTGCAAATGCCACGTTGTTGTGCGCGTTAAACTGCTGGGTGACTTTGACCCAACCATTATGACCAAGTGGGACGAGATCCTGGATGCAGTCTAGCAGGATTTCGACGTCTTTGTCGTTCCAGTTTGGCGCTGATCGCTTCGAAGCAGCTCGGGTGGCCGCTTTAGTTGCCATTTTTGTTTTTTGAAACTGACGTCTGAGATCTAATGTTCTTACATGTACGAAGACGATTTTTTGGTCTTCGCACATCTGAGGTCGACTTAGATTGGTCAAAATTGCAAGTCTGAGCTTTTCTTATATTTGGCGTCTGAGGGTATTTTTGGAAGCCCCCCAGTGGTGACATTGTGTTCACCACCCAAGACGAGACCGTAGTCGATCGTGCCTCGAATATAACGAAGTGCTCGCTTGGCTGCCTGCCAATGGACTGGGCCGGGGTTCGTTAAGAACTGACTGAGCTGCTGGACGACGTAAGCCAAATCTGGTCGGGTGCTAATCATGAGGTACATGATGCTCCCGACGACAGATCGGTACGGCTTGTCCACCATGT